>NC_069010.1:2984396-2991379 GCF_001194135.2 Octopus bimaculoides
AGGGTTAGGGTTAGGGTTAGCCTATAATAGAAAGGTTTATTAGCTACTGCCAATATGCTTCAGCCATTTTTTGACAAGGAAATAATAATTTTATCACCGCCAGAATCGTTTGTTTATGTAGTCGGCACTTAATGTATATCGGCTGAATGGACGTCAGTGATTGGTTGAAATTACAGAAATACGACAACTTTAACATGGAATAACTTAGGGATTTCTTTTTTTTTTTTAAGAAGACTAAGAGAAAAAGATGTTTTATATGAGACATTCTACCAGTGTTCCAAGTTTCAAAGTGTTTCGTTAAGAAAATACTGTGGCCCCCGTTTTAAAATAGATCCGAAAGGAGTTATTAAATGGAGGAAAGACGAATTAGAAAGTATTGATAGGAAAACTGGGGAAACTAGAAAACTGATGACAGTGTATAATGAAATCGACCCAAAGACTTTATGTTGCAAGTCTTTATGTTGGAAAAAAGAGAGGATGAGGTAGATGACTAATAAGTTGTGAAAATTGTGTCAAAAACCAAGAAAACAAGCCAGCTTAGTGCCTAAAAAATGTAAAGGTAACACCATGTCAGAAGTAAGAGAACGCGACACAAAAATCTGCTGATACAGTAACACCGAATAAATGCAAGAAGAGAGTGAAAAAAGAACTTGACAGGACAAAGTTATGCAAGGCCACGACACTAAGAATAAAGTAAGCATCGATTGGGATAGGAGTTGGTCGTAGATTAGAAATGGTGATCTGATAGGAAGCACTGAATCTCTGATATGCAGCAGCCAGGAGCTGGCTCTCCGAATTTAAACATCATAATGACCAAACGAAAGAATCACCATCATGTAGAATGTATTGAACGAAAGGAGAAATGGTTTGCCAATGCCAACTTGTAAGCGAATGTAATAAGTTGACACAGCGAAAGTCTCAAAGACAACTTGATAATGTTGCTAGATGTTATGAGAGAAATGGATTTGGCAGAGCAGCTAAATGGTATGGGCAGAAACGAGAAGGGGTGTTAGAGAACGACAAATTCAAGCATCTTGTGGGACTTCACTATTCAATGTGATGGAATGACAGAGACAAAAAGGCCAGGCATGATATTATCAACAAGATTGCAAAAGATGGTCAAATTATTGATATCTGTTTTACAAAAGATAATAGAGTGAAAGACAAAGAATACGAAAAGATGGAGAAAGTATGAGTTACTAATGAAGGTCAGTAAGTGTTCCACTTACTGTAGTTGTTGCTGGTTTTATTTGGATATTAATGTGATATTTAACGATCTGTTTTGTGAATGTGAAGATTAAATCTCAGAGTTCAGTCCAGTATTGAAACCTTTGTAATTAGAGATGTTAGCTTTTATGGAATGAGTTTTTAAGGATTCACAAAAGAAAGTTTTAGTTTGTTGGCTGGCTGGCATTATTTAGGGGTTTCCCTTGGTTTATAACGAGGTGGTGTTGGGTATCACTTAAGCACATCATAGTATTGTTAGTATTAAAACAAATGTGTTAATCTGAAATGCTGTAGAAAGCTGTAGATGTTATTGCTCAGCATACTTGTCTCTAGGGGGATCATTGTCCGGAAAAATATATGCTTGTTATTTCTAAATTTTAGCCTTTGTGTTTAAGAAATTGAAGTTTGTAGGCTATTTTTCATCGATATTTCTTCTTCAAATAACACATTGTTTGAACTTATTAAAATGTGCAAAAAGTCGACATTATAATAAATAAGCAAGAAATTCTATGCCAGGTTAAGTTTCTATCCTCCTTGCAAATATGCATGTGTGTGTTTGCAGGTGAGTGCACTTTTGTGGGAAATTTTGCTAAACATTTGGGAAGACTTAAATAATTTCTGAAGGACTTGTTTAGTATAGAGCTGCACTACCAGTTTTCATGTGAATTTTGGAAGTAGTTAATGGTGAAAGTGGAAATGTGAGAAGGAAGGTGGTGAGATATTTTTATATTTAACAATTAGATAAGAACATTTAGTTTCGTATGTTTTAGCGTTTTCAAAATTTTGTGCCTGAATGGAGAGATTAATTCGGAGTTTCGGTTCAGAATTTAGTTCTTAAAATGTAAGAATATGGTAGAACTTTTGGTAGGGTTTGTTGTTATCTTTGTATAGTCATGCGGTGACAAAATTTTCCACTAAATGGTAAATCAAGTATTTCTTGATTTCACTGTCTTTATATTTTTGGATGGCGAGGTATCATTTCCCGGTCTGAGTTGCGAATGTGTGTATGTGTGTGTGTGCGTGCACGCGCGTGGGTGTATATGTGTGTTTGTGTTTTGAATGCGTTTTATGTAGATCCTATATATGTATATGTAGTATTTGGTGTCGTGTTCGTGGTTTATCAAATCAGAGTAAAATTTCATAAGAATGTCGTCTTCTAATCATCATCATCATCAGCAGCAGCAGCAGCGGCGGCGGCAGCAGTGTCTTCATCATTACCATCATTATCTTTCTCTAGTCCCCCTTCCTTCTCCACATCATCATCTGTACGTCTGTTTTTCCATGCTTACATGCCCTAGAAGTGTCACTCCAACGCAGTACATCTCTATTTGTTAGGTCCAACATCTCTGAATGTTTTTTCTCACTTCTTCCCATGTCTTCTTTAGCTTTCAGTTTTCCCAGCTTTCTTCTTTATATCGATATCCAGGCACTTCTTTACACACATGTCACCATCCATCCATCCATATATTTACGTCCAGTTATTCATTTGTAAAGTCCTACGACTTCCCGACCGACACACAAACATTCACACCGGGAATATCAAGTTACTACAAGTGAACATCTCCCGATCAATTCAAATCTAGGAGAAATAAATGAGATACAAGTTACCCGTTTGTCTCTTCATCACTAAATTCAGATTTATGGATGCAATTGGTCATTGGTGTGACTTTGAAGAACTTATTTAACAATGAAAACCGCCAGGAGTGGCTGTGTGGCAAGTAGCTTGCTTACCAAGCACATGGTCCCGGGTTCAGTCCCACTGCGTGGCACCTTGGGCAAGTGTCTTCTACTATAGCCTCGGGCCGACCAAAGCCTTGTGAGTGGATTTGGTAGACGGAAACTGGAAGAAGCCCGTCGTATATGTATATATATATATATATATATATATATATATATATATATATGTATGTGTGTATGTTTGTGTGTCTGTTTGTCCCCCCCCACCCCAGCATCGCTTGACAACCGATGCTGGTGTGCTTACGTCCCCGTAACTTAGCAGTTCGGCAAAAAGAGACCGATAGAATAAGTACTAGGCTTACAAAGAATAAGTCCTGGGGTCGATTTTCTCGACTAAAGGCGGTGCTCCAGCATGGCCGCAGTCAAATGACTGAAACAAGTAAAAGAGTAAAAGAGTATTCGATAAACAAGGAACCGGTGTCAGATCAAAAAGTCAACTCTGAACAAATAGATCCATCTCTTATTGTCACTGTTAATGCCTTAATGATAAGCCGGAAACTCACGCCGATTCGGTCATCACCCAGGACAACAAGACCCGCATTATTCAGTGGGGAACCAGACCAGACCAGACTGGAATTGAAAAGTCTGCTGCTAGAAGAAACTCTGTAAAAAACGATCTGCTAGGTAACCAGATCAAGGATAACCCTAACCCTAGCCCTGTAGTGGCCCCACCAAGATCGTCATCTAAAGCAAAACACATAAAACTACCCGACCGACACACAAACATTCCCAGCAGAAATAGGAATTCATTACAAGTGAACATCTCCCGTTCAATTCAAATCTAGGACAAATCAATGAGATACTATTTACCCGTTGACTTCTTCATCACTAAATTCAGATTTATGGATGCATTTGGTCATTGGTGTGACTTTGAAGAACTTATTTAACAATGAGAACCTCCATATCAGTTTGACCTAGTACATTATGGCACTAATGTGCAGACAAATTCCATATTAATATTTTTAAGTCCTAAGACTGGTGGGGGGGGGCTCGTTACAGTTTGTCCTTTATGTGGTGAACGAAATGAGGTGAACGAAGCAGAAAAATACTTACACTTGTCCAATTCTGACGTAATTGTCTGTGGAGTTAATTACCAGAGTAATTAGAACAATGATAGCTGGTAGACCTGACAACGATATTTACAGAAATGAATATAAATTTGTAGATATTAATCTACATTTAAAATCGCAAATATGTGACATATGAATCGATTTAGTTGACTATGTTTTTGTTCAGAAAAATTGTCTAGTTCAAAAGAAATCAATATTTTATTTCATATCACAAACTAATCAGCTTTTGACATTTGCTCCTTCGGATTCTTGAAAATAGGTACCAGTAATATACGATTTGGATTTTCTTTCGACAATATGTTTCAATGGGAAACAAAACGTAATAAAACCTGAAAGTTCTGGACAACGGTATGAAGACCAAGTTACATGGAGGACAGCAAAAATTCACGGTCACCAACATATTACTTGGTGTGTTTGGTGAAAGTGCAAAATGGGTAACTCTAAGGTTTCGTCTAGAGACCAGATCAGGCTGACTGTTTACATGAAAATTCAAGTAACTTTGAACGACCCCAAAGGCTAGACCAGGTGTGGTGGGGGCTTTATTTCTTTATAGTTTACATCTTATCGCGAATGTATAAATATTATATTTCATTTACCTCTGTATCCATGCGTTTACATCTCGTTTCAACCACTTTCAACATCTCACCAATTTACCAATCTATTCAATCCCAAATCATGAATATTTACCCCCATTACCTTTCTAATAAGAATCAAATTATTCATCTGTCTTTATTCTTGACTGAACCATCATGATGATCAAGGCAAAATAAATATCTTATCCCACAAATCATTAATTAACTTATTTAGCTAATTGGCACCTTCCTTGTTTCAAGTTATGTTAAAACAAGTATTCTTTTTGTGGCACCCTCTAAAATATATTTTCAGTTTCCTTCGTTTATGACAGAAGTGGAAATATTGCTAAGAAGGAACTCCTATACGGTCAATTGATCTGCTAGAAATAACAACCTAATATCTCAGGAACAATGGTTTACTACGTTTAAGGAAAAAATGACATGTTGTATTATGCAACTTAAGATAAACTATGTCTGAAAAGAGGGGATGGTCACATCAAGAACTTCATTGCTTATGAACCTGAAGAATTTATCTGAAGTGAAACAGCGACAACATATTTTAATGTGGTTTCGGCTCAATATAATATTTGGTCCACTGTCTCCTGTCTTATCTAAATTATTTGTGAAATCAAGATGAAGAATCTACATGTAACTCTCAAGAAATTATACAAGAAGATCGAGTGAAGGAGATATTTGATTATTTGTTGAAGGATTCAAATCTACTGTGTCATCTCTTTACTTCACTAAAAAGATATTTCAGCCAAGAATGTTTAACATCAGACGTGAGTCCACCAAATCTCTCAGTCTATGTTGTCGTGGGTTCCTCATGACTTTTCTTCAATATCTCACTCCACTTTCAAATTACGATATATAGTCATCCATCACAACCTGGACATTTACGTACGTTACACAATAATACTACAATATTTAAATTGTCATGGATTTAATCCCTTCTAAAAAGAGGTCTACGTTTCTATGTTTTCTTCGATGTGCTAGAAATAGTAGCTAAATTTCTTTAGATCCCATTCTACAGTCTTGAAAACTGGAAAAACAAATTGGATAATGTCATGTTTGATACAGTGACAAGATAGTCGTAGAACATTTTCAAGTATATGTCTACTTGATCAGTTCCAAAGTAGCACTTAAGTACAACAGTGAGTAAGGGATGTTTTCCCTCAGGGTTCAACGCTTCTGGATTTTAATGCGAGTTAGATTTGTAATCGAGATTGAGGTTGTTTAAAGCAATGGGATTGAGGACATAGAGCGCTGTGCTAGATGGGATTGTCAATGCTCTTTGTATAATTAGATGAGAATAATACAGAAAAAAAGGAGGAAAATAAACGGAACCCCAAATGGATAACATCAATTTAAATAACGCTAAGGGACATGGTTTGCAGGTTTTAGATTAATATCCAGCGTTCAATTCCCGTCTAAGTAAACTTTTCTTTTCAACGTATTTAGTTTTATGAAGTAAATAAGATCGAGAGATATACTGGTTCGAATCATTCGTGTGAACCTTTTCACGTCAAGTTAAATAAATGAAATAACAAAAATGGGTTGGTTTTGTTTGTGTTTACGTGTGTGTGTGTGTGAGTGCGAGAGAGTGAGAGAGAGAGAGAGAGAGAGAGAGAGAGAGAGAGAGAGAGAGAGAGAGAGAGAGAGAGAGAGAGAGAGAGAGAGAGAGAGAGAGAGAGAGAGAGAGAGAGAGAGAGAGAGAAAGAGAGAGAGAGAAAGAGAGAGAGAGAGAGACCAAAAAGGAGAAAACCGTTATACATACCCCAGGCAAAAATTGAACTCCACTTCATAAAAGATGTCTGGTATGTTCTGAATACCATAACTATGCTTAGGAAGACATGAATGGCCTCGAAAGACATCCACATGAGAGATGTCAAAAGGAAGTAGTGTAACAGAGCAGCCACTGTCTATAATAATAATAATAATAACAACAACAACAACAACAACAACAGGTTAAGGGTTTCTGACCTTGACACATGTCTTGCAGGGATGGTATAATGGTTAACTACGTCAATGTCAGTACATGAATGGTATTTTAGATTATCGAACCTAGAAGCGGTGGAATCCAAAACAGACATAAAACTTAGAGAGAGAGACGCAAGATATTTAGCTTGATCCTTTTCCCAATCCATTACCTTACCATTCGGTAATAATAATAATAATAATAATAATAATAATAATAATAATAATAATAATAATAATATCCTACGCAAAACACTTTCCATACAGTAACCATAAGAGCATCACAGCAAACCACAGCACATACCCAAGGCACACAGAGCTGCGCTCGGTAGTGAAGTGAAAGCACGTTATAAAAAATAAAACTACTGAATAATAATAATGATAATAATAATAATAATAC
>NC_069010.1:2991867-2994413 GCF_001194135.2 Octopus bimaculoides
ATAATAATAATAATGATAATAATAATATCCTACGCAAAACACTTTCCATACAGTAACCATAAGAGCATCACAGCAAACCACAGCACATACCCAAGGCACACAGAGCTGCGCTCGGTAGTGAAGTGAAAGCACGTTATAAAAAATAAAACTACTGAATAATAATAATGATAATAATAATAATAATACACTCCCTAGCATGGAGAGAATTACCGAATAGAGACTTCATTAAAAAATTGAAACAGAAGGATACAATTACCAGTGTGAGCAGCCACTGTTTATAGTAACAATAACAACAACAACAACAACAACAGATTAATGACATATTGTCTTGACATATTGTCTTAAATAGATATTGCTTGGAAGGGATGGTATATGGCAAACTGTATCAATGTCAGTACATGAGTGGTATTTCAGGTGTTATCGAAACTAGAAAGGGTGAAACCCAAAAGAGAACCCTGAGGAAATTTCAACATAAAACTTAGAGGGACGTAAGATATATCGTTTGATGCTTTTCCCAATCCATTACCTTACCATTAGGTAATAATAATAATAATAATAATAATAATAATAATAATAATAATAATAAGAAGAAGAAGAAGAAGAAGAAGAAGAAGAAGAAGAAGCAGCAGCAGCTCCCATTCAGCATTCTTTCAATTTTATTGCATCACTCCGAAGCTATGCCAACACTATGGAATAACAACAGAAAAAAAGATGGTATAAACACACGTCAGAAAAGTCCTCAAACCATAGTCCTCAAATCAGCCAGCAAGTTCAAACAATTTATTTACAACAGCGACTACTACTACTACTACTACTACTACTACTACTACTACTACTACTACTACTATGGACAAGAAACAATAAATCATATTATCTCTGGCTGCCCAGTCCTGGCTAAGAAGGAATATATTCATAGACACGACAGAGCTGGGACTTATATACACTGGAAGCTATACCAACACTATGGAATAACAACAGAAAAAAAGATGGTATAGGCACACGCCAGAAAAGGTCACAGAAAACGAGAAAGCAGCCATACTCTGGGATATGCCAATACACACAGATAGAGAAATTAAGGCCAATAGACCAGATATAGTTGTCAAAGATCATGAAGGAAAAAAATGCTTTCTAATTGATGTATCAATACCAGCAGATGACAACGTTTCCCTAAAAGAAATGGAGAAACTTTCAAAATACAAAGACCTGGAAATAGAGGTAACTCGAACGTGGAATCTAAAAACAGAAACAATTCCTATCATAGTAAGTGCCTTAGGTATAATAAAAAAACATTCAGACAAATACAGAACAAAAACACCAGGACTGACAAAGAAATATAACATACAGAAAATTGCACTACTGGGCACTGCACACATCCTACGCAAAGCACTTTCAATACAGTAACCATAAGAGCATCACAGCAAACCACAGCACATACCCAAGGCGCACAGAGCTGCGCTCGGTAGTGAAGTGAAAGCACGTTATAAAAATAAAACTACTGAACAATAATAATAATAATAATATCTAATGCATGCACCTGGTGTACTCTTATTAGATGAGTAGTCATGATGGGCTTCGTATATTTATGCCCATGTGTCATTTTAATGGCATGCACGGCTTTCTCACCTAATAATAATAATAATAATAATAATAGTATTTGTTGCCTTATTAGACTGAAGGACTCGGAGTGATGCAATAAAATTGAAAGAATGCTGAACGGAAGGTTTATATAGACATGTAGATTGGGACAAACGTCTTATATAGATGCGAGGGAGAGGTGTGCAAGACGAGTAACATTATATACATTTTGACGTGTTCGAAAATGGTCACCAACTACTTGAAATTCCTGATAATAAAACTTATGAAAACTTTTGATAACAGAGCATTGGACAAATGGAAGACTACGAAGTCGTTGAGCATGGAAAAACAGGAAACAGATGTTACCTAGGTTATTAGAGGATGAAATCTATTTGAGGTGAAAGACTTTTTACTCTGTTACTCTTTTACTTGTTTCAGTCATTTGACTGTGGCCATGCTGGAGCACCGCCTTTTAGTCGAGCAAATCGACCCCAGGACTTATTCTGTGTAAGCCTAGTACTTATTCTATCGGTCTCTTTTGCCGAACCGCTAAGTTATGGGTTGTTAGACGATGTTGGAGGGACATACACAGACACACAAACACACACACACACACACATAAATATATACGACGGGCTTCTTTCAGTTTCCGTCTCCCAAATCCACTCACAAGGCTTTGGGCGGCTCGAGGCTATAATAGAAGACACTTGCCCAAGGTGCCATGTGGTTGGTAAGCAAGCTACTTACCACACAGCCACTCCTGCGCCTATGTTCATAACGTTTAACATAAAACTAAATATCTAATAGTTTAATAGTTTTTTCGCTTACCTTACAAGCAGCCAGTATTTCTACGTATGGTTGCATCCCGACAACGAAGATTAGATTAGTGATACCTAAAGGAACGCACAAGCTTACTAAAATCTTTGAGGTAATTAAATACCATAGTTTTCTGAAATAATAATTAAAAAAAT
>NC_069010.1:2995337-2998104 GCF_001194135.2 Octopus bimaculoides
TGTCTTTGAATATTTGGTATTATTCTGAATTTGTTTACTGAGCAAGTACGTTGAAACGAATAAAAGATACAAAGGAAAATTAGTCTTTACATACCAGAAAGATTAGACACATTGGAAATCAAATGTGTGAACATAATTTAGCAACTGCGATTAATAGTAGTAATAGTAGAGACAGTGTAACTAGTATATTGCTCTATACTTTTTCTGAATTATCAAACTATAAAATAATTCTGCTTAAACACGCAAGATAGATTATCCTCTCTCCTTTTTTTCTCGTGTCATCATAATAATAACCACTTACAAATCCTACACGAAAATATCCATCAAGTTACTATTCTGGAATTCTTTCCTAACCCATGGTTTTCCTGCAAACATCAACCACATCGTTCATACCAGCCTGTCTCTTTGTATTTGAACGGTTAATAAAAGAAAATCGAAATTGAAATGCTTACTTGAAACAAACGTGAATTATTATTGTAAGAACGAGAAAGACAACTGATATTCCACAGCCAATGAGAGATATAATAGATATAGGTTTAACATGTTTTACATCGTCTTCATTCCGGTGGACATCCTACAATAGAAACAACAACAACAGTTTAGCTCCTCCTCGTCCTCTTTTCTTTTATGTTAGTTAATGCTTATATAACGGATGTGTATAATGTTGGTGTTGGATATGGGGACGACTGCATGCTGTATTATTAATGTTCCTTACAACGCTGACAATAATAGAGACAACATCAGTGACCTGATTGTTTCCTCTCCGTCCTTGTGATATCAGTGGAATTCGTATGGACTTAACTAAGATGTTCAGTTAGTTCAGCTTTTCCTTCAGGTTGAAATATTTACCATTGCTAGCGGAACGGCTTACTGTTGTAAGTAGCAGCGGTATTAACTGACAGGTATTGAATAGATGTATATTCTATGTATAATGCTGACATGAAAGTCTGAGGTGAATAAATCCCATGGACGAGAGGAAAGATTTTGGAAAAGACCAAATGTTTAATGTCTGAGCAACAAACACGCTTCAACATAGATGAAGATATTTAAATCAAAAGAGATGACTCTGACCATCTCTATGCCATTCACATAAATGCTGGAGGAATCACCATGCATTGCATTAAGAATGGTGGCTTCGTACATCTAAAAGGCATCATCCTGAGTATAAACTATAAACAACTGCAATGGCAACAAAAACAACAGTGACAATATATCAACCTTATATATTTACCAAGATACCCTCCAACACAAAGTCTAGTGGGTATGTTATTATACAACTCTTTAAAATTATTAATGTATTGACATAACTGACAAATTACAAGTAGTTAACAACTTGTCATAATGTTACCAACCATTAATAAGGCAAAACTTGTAAGATGGTCGCAGGAACAGACTACTTTCTTTCCAGGTACATAATCGGATATTTTACAGCCTTTTGTTGACCAATGGGGATCCTCTCCTGGGGTCTCATCCAAATAAACGCATTTTAGGCTGGTGACATTCTGAAATAAGTTAAATTCTGTTAATTTAATCAAATTACTTTGTAATTAGAATACATGTAATTATGATATGTCTCTTACGTCTTAGAAAAACATCGAAGATACCAAGGTCATTAATGTTTGTGAATTCCATATCAGATGCTGTGACATAGTTTAACTGACCATTCCATCTTGTTTATAAATCTATGTCTTTTCTCTTAATTTACACTGCATCGTCATAACAATGGAAGAAAAAGACATTGGACGGAGTAGTTCACGAAATATTTAATGAAGTATAAAATGACGTGGTGGCCACGGCTGGGATGTGTTTCATCATAGGTCTACTGGGTTAGAGATAGCATGAACATAAACAGCAACAGTAGCAATAATGTTGTTTGTTGTTGGCACTCCGTCGCTTACGACGTCGAGGGTTCCAGTTGATCCGATCAACGGAACAGCCTGCTCGTGAAATTAACGTGCAAGTGGCTGAGCACTCCACAGACACGTGTACCCTTAACGTAGTTCTCGGGGGTATTCAGCGTGACACAGTGTGACAAGGCTGACCCTTTGAATTACAGGCACAACAGAAACAGAAAGTAAGAGTGAGAGAAAGTTGTGGTGAAAGAGTACAGCAGGGTTCGCCACCATCCCCTGCCGGAGCCACGTGGAACTTTTAGGTGTTTTCGATCAATAAACACTCGCAACGCCCGGTCTGGGAATCGAAACCGCGATCCTATGACCGCGAGTTCGCTGCCCTAACCACTGGGCCATTGCGCCTCCACTAGTAGCAATAATAATTACACAGCTATTACCTGGTTTATTAAAAGGAATGATATATTAACTGGTTCATCAAGGTTGCTTACTGAAATGTTAGCAACATTGGCAGCAATAATATAGCTGTTAATTTTAGTATTTGCGTTGGCACTGGAGTTTTGTGTTACCTGTAAAGATAAGTTATTAAGTAAATTAATTTATTCACTGGAATATATTGTTAAAGCAGGAAACGATCAAACGCTAGTATTGTTTTGTTAAGGTTATTTCTACAGACATAAAATAGAAATTACACACAGCATTGATTTTTATTACATTTCGTATCGAGATGTTAGATGTGAACAATGAAATTGAAGACATTTTCTGTTTAATTTCCTGATTCTCTTGAAATCTTGGAAATTTCATATATATATATGCACTTACAAACTCACACACACACACACATATATAAATATATATACACACACACAGATATATATATATATATATATATATATATATATATATATATATATATA
>NC_069010.1:3000300-3005103 GCF_001194135.2 Octopus bimaculoides
TATATATATATATATATATATATATATGTATTATGTGTGTTTGTGTTTGTCACCCACCAACTGTTGTTCACAATTTTGACTTTAATCTATTGCTGTTTTAAGAGAATACTGTGATTTAATTTATACCCGGTCAACCTCTGCACGAATCAGCAAATGTTTAACTTGTTTAATTTCTTATATTGGAATAAAGACACTGGATTAACTCAGGATGTTTGGGATCTTCGTCACTCTGAAGCGGTCAAATCAAATTGCAATATCGTTACTGTCATTTCTGTGTTTTTAATACACCAAATTCCTAAAGAGAAGTCTATTTGAGACAAAACTCAGAACAAATGCCGTCTTGAGTTTCTCTATGCATTATAAATGAGTCACAGACAAATTGCCATATATAGAGGACTACATATATGAAAACAATGGCAGTTATTTTGTATTAATATTGTTATCAAAACACGTATCAATGAATTCAAACAGAAAGAAGAAATCTTTTTGTTCCGTACCCTATATAGCTTATCATCGCTCGTGGAGAAAAAGAATATCCTTGAAAAGGCTGATATTTCTTCGACTTTCAGATGTTTTGGTAAACTTTTTGGTAATGAAATAAAGGAAATTGTCTGTATATCTTCTTGTTGTGAATCAGGGTGTGAGTGGTTATAGAGCTGTTAGAGAAAAATGAAAGAAAAATTTGAAATTGATAAATAATAAATAAGAGAGCAGTTCATCTGAAGAGTTTGATAATGATATAAAAATGGGGGAAAAATGACGTATATGCTTAGATGCAACTGAGTCCCTACATTTGTTAATTCAAACGGAATTAAATGACTTAGTGCTCGATTTGGAATTACCAAAAGAAAAGACAGAGTTGCTCGGCTCCAGACTTCAAGATCGGAATTTTCTCCAGCCAAACTCCAAAGTTCCCAATCGTCATCTGCAGTTTCATCATTTTACTTAGAGGAGGACAACATTTGTCTCTGCCACGATATCAGTGGTCTGATAGAAAAGATTGGCTTTCGCTATGATCCAAAAGTATGTAGACTGTTCATTGACTCTAATAAAGCTTGCCTTAAAGCTGTATTACTGTACAACGGTGATGAAAATCTTTCAATACTTGTAGCACATGTCACCGACCTTAATGAGACTTATGAATCAATGAAACTGCTGCAAAGGCTCATCGAATATAAAGGCCACATACGTAATATTTGTGGTGGCCCTAAAGTTGCATTATTAGTTCTTAGGTTATACTTGGGTTACACAAAGCGTGACTGCTTTTTGTGTCCCTGGAAGAACGGAGATAGCAAGAAATACTACAAAAAACGTGATCTTCCAGTTCTAGATGAACTGAACATGTTGATAAACACAATGTGAAATACCCAGCACTTATTGACTCTCAGATAATACATCTTCCATCACTTCTCATTAAACTTGGCTCTTTGTTGAATTTCGCGAAGAGTATGGATGATCAATGTAGTGGTTTCCAATAATTAAAGGATAAATTTAAAGGAATTTTGACAGATACTAAACTTGAAGCTGGAGTTTTCACTTGACCTCTAATCTGCAGTGTCATCCTCGATTCACCGTTTCCATTTAATCTAAATGAGAATGAACTAGGAGCACTAACCACTGAGTCAAACTTCAGTACTACCAAATGGCATGAGAAAAGCATCCAGTACGCTCTGTAAAGTGGGTGTCGTAAGGAAGGGCAACATCCATCCACAGAAATCATGCCAAAGCTGACTCTGTAGCACAGTACAGTCCTTGGAGAGACCGGATTCTGTCAAACCATTCAATTCATGCCAGCATGAAACGTGGACGTTAAATAATGATGATGATGATGATGATGATGATGTAATATAGATGACACTCACACAAAACTTGTTATTATCTTTTTTTTTGTGCTGAAGCAAAAGATAAGAAAAATAATGCCGTCAGTTGTATGGATATAAGTTCTAATTATTACGTTAGCATTATAGCTGATCTATTTAATCTGTGTGCTATGTGTGTGTGTGTGTGTGTGTGTGTGTGTGTGTGTGTCTTTTGTAAGATGTATCAGATAATGTATATACAATAACTACTTTATACGACAATAAATGAAATTATATTGCATTCTAATGTATTTCATCAATTTGGGTGTTTAGAAAAAAACGGTTAACAAGAGAGTAATCATGTAAACGTATTGTACCTGTGCTTCTGTTTCATTAGTTCCATAGAAAACACCATAGAAAAGACCATCGAAAGTGTCCTTATTCACTTTGGCAACACCAATACCAAGATTAGAATATATAGCTGTGACTTGCTGCTCTTCCAGTGGAATCTTTTCTGGGATCGTTTCTATAATGTCCAGTAATCTGTGAGAAAATCAAGAAAATGACTTTCAATTAACAATGTGTTTCGAATACGTAATTAGCTGTAGGTGTAATTACACTAATTATCTTAACTAACATGTCTTTGTATGCTACTGTTGCTTCTACTACCTCTGTTGTTGCTAGGTTAGCGTTGATGCAGAACATTTTATTATTTATGCTGCTGCA
Organism: Octopus bimaculoides; assembly: GCF_001194135.2. Taxonomy (NCBI): domain Eukaryota; kingdom Metazoa; phylum Mollusca; class Cephalopoda; order Octopoda; family Octopodidae; genus Octopus; species Octopus bimaculoides. Next base: position 3,002,826 of record NC_069010.1, read on the forward strand.
AATATGGCTGCTGCTATTGCTTCTTTTCTTTCTTCCTTTCTCTCTTCGTCTTCATCTACTACTACTACTACTACTACTACTACTACTACTACAAGGAAAAGTGATTTGAATATTACCTGCTGACACTTCTATCAGCTTGTTCTGCCTCAGCCAAAACCTTCTCTGGTGTGTTCATTATATTGTTGATACCAAGAAGTATATTGTCCAGTGTTATATTAGCCGACACGTTCGATATCAATGGCGCCATTTTCTCAAGAATATCTACAGCCAAGTCAATATCTTGTTGTTTGAAATACACTGACTTTTGCGAAACATTTAAGACCTCTTTCGAAATATCGCCGATATTACCTTAAATGAAAATTTTACCATGAAATTTAATGGAATTACAGTCGCTTTGATTTGAAATATTAAATGCAAATTAAATGTCACATAACAAGTAACGAATCACCGGAAGTTAATTAAAAACTCCGACTTCAAAGACCAGAAAGATTGCTGAATGTGTTCAGTTCATCAGTTCTGTACTCATCAAACAGCCTGAGGGTCTCCTGCTCTGTAACATTAACTGAAACAGCGGGGGAGTTACACAACACTGTGGCGCCCTTTATAGGTTAGTAAGGCAGACACTTGATGGTAGTGGACGACGTGTGTTTGTACACAATATCATTGACAATCAATGAAAAGCGATACACCAACCGTCTTAAACAGCCATTAATTTCAACTCAATTATTTTTCTAATCCCAAGGTGAATCTAGACGAAAGCGGGTCGCCGTTCTAAGGAATAATATTGGTTTTCAAATACTTAGTTCAAATTTTGGTACTAGGCCAGCAATTCTGGGGGAGGATGTAAGTCAATTACATTGACCCCCACTGCTCAAATGGTATTTGTTTTATCGACTCCGAAAGGATGAATGATAAAGTGAATCTCAGAGAAATTTGAACTCAGAAAGTGAGGACAGACGAAATGCCGCTAAGCACTTCCTTCGTCCGGCGTGCTAACAATTCTGCCACTTCACTTCCTTGATCTAAAGATCAATATTGAAAAGATTCCATCAAGATTTCATAAAAAATTGATGTTATCAAATTACTGTATGCTGATGAGAACATATTCAATTTTACTGTGCTATAATAATATCTGTGAGAGGTAAGTTGCTCACATTCTATGATAAACAGCTTTGTGGACAGCTTCATTGAAGATTTATAGCCAAACATAATGTATGCGGAGAAGTATGTACCAGTAATTATCTTTGTTGTTTTTTCTACTTCTCTATGTAGTCAGCCTATCGGCAGAAAGTTAGTGAGGAATTAGTTTCAACGATTATAAAAATAAACTCAACTCTCCTAATTAATAAATTTTGTCATAATGTTTCTATAAATGAATCAATTGATCTACTGTTGGGCAAGATGAATACATTGCTGGAGAACTCAGAAGAGAGAATGCGGTGTATTACCTCTTGGTAGATAATATTAATTATAAATACACACACACACACACACACACACACACGAACACACACATACATACACACACATGCATACACACACATACACCCACACATACGTATAGTGGACGTAACGGAACAGACATACAAAGGCAAGTACATACATATATCTTCTCTCACAACTTCAACTACATTAAAAGTATTTCGAAGCACAGTTACTCGCTTACCTTCATCAATGACTTGGCTTCTGATGTTCTTTAGTCGTCGAGTGATCCACTCTGTATTGTAACATTCAGACATGTCTGGTTCTTGCCAGATACCAGTAAATGGTGAACACTTTAGTGATGTCTTAGTTTGGCTTGATAGCATTTCTAGATGCTTCACCGTTCTGGATGAACTGGAAAAATGAATGTAAAACATTGTCAGACGTGTTTATTCATTCTCTTCTCATCAATTTCAAAAGAATGAAGAGACCATCGATCTAGTTTGGATTTGAACTCATAAACTAGTAAAAGAAGGGTAAATAGCATAATGCGTTTTTGTGCGACATCTATTATTTACCCTGATCCCCTAACCTCAAAATGAATATAAAACGATCCTGCCAGTTGACCTCGCTTGTGTTTTGTATAATATTGGTTTCAATTTTTGGTACAAGACCAACACTTTTGGAGGAGAGGGTAAGTCGATTGCACCAACCCCAGTCCTCAATTGGTGCAGAGTTTATCCATTACTAAGGATTAAAGGCAAAGTCGACCTCGACAGAATTTGATCTCAGAACGTAAAGACAGACGAAGTGCTGCTAAACATTTCCCTTTGTCTAATATTGACAACAAATCAAA
>NC_069010.1:3005703-3011706 GCF_001194135.2 Octopus bimaculoides
CTCCATTTCTTTTAGGGAAACGTTGTCATCTGCTGGTATTGATACATCAATTAGAAAGCATTTTTTTTTCTTCATGATCTTTGACAACTATATCTGGTCTATTGGCCTTAATTTCTCTATCTGTGTGTATTGACATATCCCAGAGTATGGCTGCTTTCTCGTTTTCTGTGACCTTTTCTGGCGTGTGCCTATACCATCTTTTTTCTGTTGTTATTCCATAGTGTTGGTATAGCTTCCAGTGTATATAAGTCCCAGCTCTGTCGTGTCTATGAATATATTCCTTCTTAGCCAGGACTGGGCAGCCAGAGATAATATGATTTATTGTTTCTTGTCCATAGTAGTAGTAGTAGTAGTAGTAGTAGTAGTAGTAGTAGTCGCTGTTGTAAATAAATAGTTTGAACTTGCTGGCTGATTTGAGGACTATGGTTGATAAATTATTATCAGTAATATCTCAAGAGAGATATAGTCTTATGCTAACAGGAATCTGTGGGGGTGCCACATTTTGCTGGAAATAAACTCTATATCTTTCAAGTCCTCTTGGCTACTAGGTATGACAGATTGTCGCAAATATTTCGAGAACCAGAGATCAGTTACAGTTCCATAAAACAAGAACCGTAAGGAGGAGAAGGGGGGGGGAAGAGACTTAGAGACAAGAAGAGAGAAAACGTAAGGGGAGAGAGAAGAGTACAGGGTAGAGTTGCAACAGATTGCAGAGCGGATTCAGTAAAAAAACGCGAGATCAACAATAATAATTACAGAAAGAACAACAGTAGCAGCTTTGGTTGCTGCAACACTTCATCGAGGGAAACCTGAAGAAGGAAGATGGTAACAATTAGGACAACAACAACACAGAACACAACAGAGCTACCACTACCTCTGACAACAACACGAACAAGTAGTAGTAATAGTGATTGTGTTAGCAAAATTATGATGGTAGTCGTGATAAAAATAAGAAAATTAATACCTACTTCCATCAATTAATTCTACATTTTGTTGCTGAATTTTCAAGTCATACAATGTCTGTGATGTGTTTAAAACTTGGTATATGTCGAGCAACAGCTTTTCCTTAGTAATATCTCTGACCACGTTACAGTATATAGTAAATATATTTTTACCATCCTCTGAACTGAAATAAAAAAAATACATAACCAATTAACTACTGCTACGGACACGGACAGAGGTCACTGCCATTTACCATTACCAAACACGGTCACTACTACTACAACTACAACCAACAAAAAATGCTCCCACAAGGACTGCTGACACCAGTAAGGAACAATTATGAACTTTTCATTTAATTTAATTTTTTTTTTTTTAAATATGTATTTTTGATAAGGTTCGTTTTTTCAAGAACCGAAACATGTTAAAAATATCTCTGACAAAATTATAAATTAAAATTCATTTTTTATATATTGGCGTTTTCAAACTTCCTTTTTATAAGTATATATATATATATATATATATATATAGTAAATAAAAAGAAACGAAGAAGAAACACAAGAAAAAAACAACGTGAGGGTGTGGTGCATGCAAAGTACAGCAGACGCTCAGGGAAGGAAAGAAAGCTGGTTTTACGTTGCGAGCTAAGACCTTCTTATATATAGTGAGAATTTACAAACAAAAAACAAAAGACGAAAACGGGTGTGTAAACAACAGGTGTATAGTGAGGGCTACAAACAAACGATTCTTGACCACTTGCCCACCAGACATATTAAATTTGGAGTGCCTTGATAACTAAACATGTCCACTCAATCGTGTCGTCCTTCTTATTAGGCGCAAAATATACTGTCAAACGATGTAACGCAGGAATGTAGCGGGAAACATACAAAAAGTTATAAACTTAATCATGTGTTCATTCTTTACAAACACTTGACAAAACATTCAGAGCATTCACTGTTTGGACATGTTCAGTCAATCGTGTCGGCCTGAATTTACGACGCCTATATTTCTACCCGTGTGGACAGACGAGCATGACATTAAGACGGAAAAACACTCTACATAAAGTGCAGATCCGGTTCCCGCAATACAAACAGATTCCTTTAAGTGAACATACAGAGATATATATGTTTTAAGTGAACACATAGAGAGACGTGTAGGTAACATCAAACCAAATTTCTCAGTTCTCCCCTTCTACCAGTACAAGAACGTTTAAATAAAGAAAATTGATTCATCGAAAAATATAGAACGCTTCTAAATATGCACGCATAACGAACTTTGATCTCTATACATATATTAATTCATAATTACATACCTGTCACTGTACATATTTCTTCCCACTACTTTCTTAAGAAAATACGTTTTTAAATAAATTTTAATGTCATGATTAGCGAAGGCGAAACCGGTCGACAAACACAATATAGAATATATCAAAAGATATATCAAAAGATATATTAGAACTTTGTAAAGTGTGTGCATTTTCCATTTTAAATTTATTTATATATATATATATATATATATATGAATATATATACGAATATATATGAATAACCGTCTAAGGGATAAGAATATCCGTTGCTACTACCGGTGTAAAAAACCTATGTTAACTTTGTGCGTAGATATGCAAGCATACTATACTCATAGGATACAGGCAATAACAAAATAAACAAGAGTTTATCAGGAATCAAACTGAAATCAAGCAGAAAATGGAGAAAATTTTTATGGTACATAGTTTGACAGTATAAATCTTGTATGTTGTGGTTCAAATTCAGCATTGTTAGGTATTGTAATATTTAATACATACAAGAAAACAACACTGGATTGTTTGGAGCAAAAATAAATAAATTTGAATAAAAGTGTTAAAAGTTTTTGCTTACCCGCAATATTCAACGCTGAATGTTGTTCCCGTCAAGTTTGATAACTCGTACTCAATCTGCAAAAGTCGGTTTCATATATATATATAAAATAGTCCTTAAGGCACGCTGTTAATGTCACTAGAGTGAACAAAATAAAAAAATAGTTAATCCCATACTCGAGTTTCGCTATTAATGACCAAATAAATTAATTTGGCATCCGTAGTTCGTCTGTGGGATCGATCGAAAACACGCGCGCAAGACTGCTCCATCTTCATACATTATAGATTCAAATTTAGTGTGCTTGTGTAGTCAGATAGTCCAGCAGCAAATAAATTTAAACTGTGTACTATATGCCCTCAGAATTGGAAAATTTTACCGTATAAATTATGAGGGTAAAAATTAAAATGATCGATTACCAATGGTTCGCATGCTTAATAAAAGTCAGAAGACATAACACATTTTTATATACAAGAATGTATACAGATTATACGCGGAGGAAAGACTTTTGACATGCTAAAATGGGCAAGAAAATAATTCTTAAAGCACGTTGTTAATGGCACTATATTGTTTCGTTGTGAGGGTTTAACTTCCCTTTTTAGCATGTAAGAAGCCCTGTAAAGGGTTTTTCTTTGATGTGACAATGATATACATGGGGAAAGTAACACATGTACTATTTATTTAATATTCTCTTGAGTTTTTCTTCGTATTATTTCTAGTTTATACGTTTGTGAAACTTCTTTTGTCAGACATTCTGTTACCTCTTCAGTGACTCCTTTTTCTATGTGTCTCCTCTTGTCTCATTTTGCCCTTCTGTGTGATGTATCCGTATCTGCCCGTGCGTTTATGCCTGTGTGTATGTGTGTGAGACGATGTAGCCCCAGAAGGCAAACTAGCATATCGCTTTGGGAGGACTTTTGGTAAGATGTGGCTGAGTGGTATGAAACTTGCTTTCCAATCACATAGCTTTGAGTTCAGTTCCACTGCGTAACATCTTGGGCAAGTGTCCTCTAGTATAGCCCTAGATTGACGAAAGCCTTGTGAGGGCATGTGGTAGATAACTGGAAAGAAGACTGTCTTTCGTATGTGTGTGTTTGTGTTTGTGTCTGTGTTTGTCTCCCACTACTGCTGGTGTGTTTACGCCCCTGTAAGTTAGCAGTTCAGCAACAGATCGACGGAATATTTACCAGGATTTACAAGGAATTAAAATTCACTCGACGAGAAAATTCTTTAAGGCCATGCCCCAGCATGGCTGCAGTCTAATGACTGAAACAAGTAAAAGGTAAAGGTTAAGATGAATCTACAGATTAAAGTAGTTGAAAGACCAGGGACCCTCATAAAATTCCTGGTCCGTAGAACATAGAGTTATCTTAAAAGTGCATAGATTTTGTAGAATATTTTTCTATGTTTGTCTTCCTCGTGGAAAGGAAATATTATTTTGGAAAGCTGATCTGGCGAACCTTCAAAGATTGCTGTCGTCTTTGAACGAAATCAATAATACTATTTATTAAAGGTAATAAGTTTCTTATGTAGTCGATTTTGGCATTTGTTCTATAAAATATGTGTACGTGTGCGCGTGTGTGTGTGTGAAGAGAGAGAGAGAGAGAGAGAGATGGGGGGGGGAGAAAGAGAAAGTGACAAAGAGAAGGCAGACATCTACTCACAGATATTGACGTGTTTTCAGAGATTTTAGATTTGTTGAGCTTTTCGAAAATCATATAGAATTCAAAGGAATTGGTCCAGCCTATGGAAGGATATAAAACAGATAATCATAGAGTTTGTAAAAGAGACACACGTCACAGATGCTCAGAAACCCACATACATAGACAAAAAACACTTAAGACACACACACACGTACGCACATGCATTCACATTTATACATATACAGACACAGACTTAAAAATACATGCATAAAGAAACATCCATCTCTTCCTCTATGAAATGGAAAATTATGGATGTATAAATAATTTATTTGTATGATATACAGATATTGAAATTTTTTGTATAAAAACAATACAAATAAATTATAAGTTGTAAAGCTCTAAAAGAAATGGCAGATACCAAAAACCTACATATATGTTTCGATTCCTGCCCCTATGTGATACGTAATCCTATATGTGCTGTATATTTTCGAGATATATATTTGATAGTAGTTGACCAATCCTAAGAATGCTTCTAACAATTTGACGTTCATTGCGGGCGGCATATTCCGTATTGCCGTCGCTCTTGATGGGTCTGGCCTTCGTCCCATTTCGTCAACTACTTGACCCAGATATTTGATTTTTGTCACCAAAAATTCACATTTTTCTTCTATTAGTCTAAACCCGTTTTCATTTATTTTACCAAATGCTTTCTTGATATGATCGAAGTGCTGCTCCACTGATTAGCTCTTTATCAAAATATCACCGAGATAAGCAATAAAGAAGTTGCAATCATGTAACATTGCATCCATCACTTATTGGAATATGGCAGGTATCACTTTTACTCCAAAAGGGAGCCGCTTGAAATTGATACAATCCACGGATGTGTTGATTCTTAAAAGATTTGCACAATCATTCTCTACCTGTACGTGTAGGCAGTTCCCCAAGAGGGCTAATTCGAGAAAATTTTTCCTCCATTTAATCTTGAGAACAAATTTTCTGGGTTTGGTAATGAATAATTGTGTTCCTACATAAAATGTCAATTGTGTCCGTAAAATGTGTCAGAAGATTTTTTAAAGCAGTATAGAGTTACTGTATTTTTCATGCTGTGTTGTCGCCAGTTTCTTCATAATTAGATACATTTTCATACTAGCCTTCTTGAATTTCGTTCTGGTTCAGAAAAATACGTCAATGTCGAAACGTTTCATTAATATAGGCTCATGCGTGAATAACGGACCTAAATCGAACGATAGATCAATGCATATACACATAAATACGTACATACACATCTATATATATATATATATACAAGAATATATCCCTGTATATTTATAATGATAAATAGTTTTACCGATAAAGGTTTTTTTCATACTGAACTACTTGGCAAAATTGTTAATTATTAATTCTATTATTAATTGACGATTCTCTGCCCTTATTCTTGTATATTTTATATTTGATATCTCTAAGTTAGATGGCTAAACCGTAATCCCTTCCACACGGGACTTCTTTTCATACGGGACTATTTGTGACGCACATGGAATAGATTTCTTTGAGGTGAGGTGCCTGAACTCGCT
>NC_069010.1:3012195-3013271 GCF_001194135.2 Octopus bimaculoides
ATATATATATATATATATATATATATATATATATATATATATATATACGCGTGTGCATGTGCACAGTACATCCATACATATGTATATATGCGTCTATGTATTTATATGTACATATACATATGCAAATATGCGTGTGCAAACACACATATATACACACATGCACACACATATGCACACAATAAAATCTTCTTATCTCTTTTACTTTTTTACTTGTTTCAGTCATTTGACTGCGGCCATGCTGGAGCACCGCCTTTAGTCGAGCAAATCGACCCCGGGACTTATTCTTTGGAAGCCTAGTACTTATTCTATCGGTCTCTTTTGCCGAACCGCTTGGTGACGGGGACATAAACACACCAGCATCGGTTGTCAAGCAATGCTAGGGGGACAAACACAGACACACAAACACACACACATATACATATATATATATATATACATATATACGACGGGCTTCTTTCAGTTTCCGTCTTCCAAATCCCCTCACAAGGCTTTGGTCGGCCCGAGGCTATAGTAGAAGACACTTGCCCAAGGTGCCACGCAGTGGGACTGAACCCGGAACCATGTGGTTGGTAAGCAAGCTACTTACCACACAGCCACTCCTGCGTAAACTATTAACCCATTTGTTGCGAGAATAACTTTTTATTTCTGATTTTGCTGAAACTTTGTTCAAGGATTAGTTTAAGCACCATTTACAGTGATTTGAAGCCAGAAATGTAAAATTCAAAATACATTCTTCAATAAACCCAGGTATCATATGGCACCCCTAGGATAATAAGGGTACAAAAATACAGCTGTGGTAATTTTTTTCTGTTTTATTCAGTAATCAAATGTATATATTCCTCTTTCATAGCAGTAAAAATAACGAAATATCAATAGGCTCACAAAGGAAATATCAATAGGCACAGGAGTGGCTGTGTGGTAAGTAGCTTGCTTACCAGCCACATGGTTCCGGGATCAGTCCCAGCCTCGGGCCGACCAAAGCCTTGTGAGTGGATTTGGTAGAGGGAAACTGAAAGAAGCCCGTCGTATATATATATATATATATATATATACATATATATATATATATATATATG
>NC_069010.1:3014014-3016430 GCF_001194135.2 Octopus bimaculoides
TCCATTTCTTGTTTTATAGTGCATAGTTGTACCATTCTAAACTTTTATTCTTTACAAACAAGACACAACGCTTCAAGCGAACTACAATACTCTCCTAAAACAATAGGAAATAACATGTGTACAGTGTATTTCGTAGCGGTGCCAAATGGCACCTTGAAATAATTCAACAAATCAAATCAAACATCACTGCAATAGATCGTACGGACTATTTTCATTTCTTCGTATCTCTAACGAAGTATTTAGATATTATTCTAATAAAATACAAGATATTTTGACCATATTCCTGAATGAGCAAAGAAATAGTAACTCACCAGTTTAGATAAGTCATCTCTGCAGGGGATGTTTTTCGCACAGGTTCTAAACTTTTGCACCATAAATTGAGGCAAGAATCATTCCTAACATCTTTAATACATGTTTCATGGAAATTAATGTTATAAAGTTTTATTTTTATACCCAGTTTTTGCGATGCCGTATGGCACCACTAGGATCAAATAGCGGATCTATTTTAAAACGGGGGAGCCAGTTTTCATTTATGTTTTATGTAGTGTTTTTAGTACCGAAAGACTTTCAAACTTCGTATACTTATCTATTTTGTGTTATAGAACAGAAAAATATTTTTGTATTCGAATTTATTTCATGTAAAAAATTGTCTTATTTCGATAATTTCTACTAATCACTGACGTCTATTCAGTTGAAAACAGTTAGCGCTGTAACGGTGTATATCGTATTAATCCCCTAACCCTAACCCTAACTAGACTGTTCACCGTAACCGTAACCCTAACCCTAAAACTAACCCTAACTCTAGAATCCGAACTCTAAAATTGTTACACACATAGATACGCACAGCGTAATTTATTATATAAACAATATATGCGTATAAATTACGATTAAACCGGATGAAATATGTCACAGGGAATAACATTTTTATGACCGCCCAGCAGTAACTCTATTGAGCTGAATAGACGTCAGTGATTGGTTGAAATTACAGAAATACGACAACTTTAACATGGAATAACTTACGAATTCCTTTTTTTTTGTTAAGAAGACTAAGAGTAAAAGATGTTTTATATGACACATTCTACCAGTGTCCCAAGTTTCAAAGTGTTTCGTTAGTGTTTCGTTAAGAAAATACTGGCGCCCCCGTTTTAAAATGGATCCCAAATAGCTTCAATGTTCTTATTAACTATTGTTGTTGTTGTTGTTGACACTCCGTAGCTTACGATGTCGAGGGTTCCAGTTGATCCGATCAACGGAACAGCCTGCTCGTGAAATTAACGTGCAAGTGGCTGAGCACTCCACAGACACGTGTACTCTTAACGTAGTTCTCGGGGAGATTCAGCGTGACACAGAGTGTGACAAGGCTGACCCTTTGAATTACAGGCACAACAGAAACAGGAAGTAAGAGTGAGAGACAGTTGTGGTGGAAGAGTAAAGCAGGGTTCGCCACCATCCCCTGCCGGAGCCTCGTGGAGCTCTTAGGGGTTTTCGATCAATAAACACTCACAACGCCCGGTCTGGGAATCGAAACCGCGATCCTATGACCGCGAGTCCGCTGCCCTAACCACTGGGCCATTGCGCCTCCACTATTAACTTATTAATGTGTAATAAATCAAATGTAGTTATATTAGATAATAAATAGCACTTACCGATGAAATCATTCTTGTTACATAAGTTTCCGACGCAACAACCAGCACAGGAAGTGCCATCGGTCCATATATTGCATGTTTGGCTATTGTTTCTCATAAGGTCAAGACATTTTCTGTATGTACTGCAGGATCTTTCAAACTTCAGTGTAATACCGCTCATTGATACAGTCAACCGACAAGCAGGCTGTAAGAAAAGATATAAAAGTCTACTACAACCACGACATTTACTAGCACAGCTACCGCTAACTACAGCAACAAAAACAATTACAACACTGGGGAGGTTTACCACGTAAAAGAGTTTATCATTGCTACTAAAAAAAATCCCCAAAACAGCAAATGAGACCGAAAATTACTTGCGAGAGTGTTGTAAGATAACAGCATAAGTGATCCCTTATAAAGTCTATTGATATTTACCTTTTATAAATAACGTTTCGTGAATGCTTCCTGGATGCCAACGCGTTCGGATCACATGTAATGTAAATATGGCCATCGAATCACTAGCCGTATTAAAATCAGTTGGCACTCCGTCGCTTACGACGTCGAGGGTTCCAGTTGATCCGATCAACGGAACAGCCTGCTTGTGAAATTAACATGCAAGTGGCTGAGCACTCCACAGACACGTGTACCCTTAACATAGTTCTCGGGGATATTCAGCGTGACACAGTGTGACAAGGCTGACCCTTTGAATTACAGGCACCACAGAAACAGGAAGTAAGAGTGAGAGAAAGTTGTGGTGAAAGAGTACAGCAGGGTTCGCCACCACCATCCCC
>NC_069010.1:3016739-3018153 GCF_001194135.2 Octopus bimaculoides
CAGTGTTTTTTCTGGTACTTAATTTATCGAACTCAAAAGGATAAAAGGCAAAGATGACCTCGGCAGTATTTTAACTCACAGGCATTTCGTTCAGCGTTCTACCGATTCTGCCAGCTCGCCGCCTTAAGTTCGTCAGGTAATCCCAATAAAACAGAAAGTTTCATTCAATCCAAGTTTCTTCTCAATCGGAGAATGCACAAGGGGATTTTCTTTTCGCACACAATTTACGAAGAAAATAAAGCGTGCAAAACTCATCAGGAACGAAAACTAATACACCCGCACTGAAAGATGATAATGAAATAAAACTGTCAGACTGAACTCTTCAAGGATAGCAAATTAAACAGAAAATGCATACCTCTGCTCCTGGACAGCTTGTCACTTCTGAACCATTGCACTTCATCCCTGAACATGTTTGACACTGTAAATTCCTTTGAAATAACGAGTAATCTAGAGAACATAAATAAATATCCATATTTAAGAACCAAATAGTGTCATGCATAGCAATAACAAGAAATACTTTGTGATGTCAAGCAAATGTATACGTGTTAAGTGTTGGAATCAATATATGTCAGACTTATAACACAAAGTATTAACAAAGACTATAAACATGTCCTTATATATTAACAGAGACTAAAAACATTTTCATAATATATGAACTATAAACATGTGAACAATAAACATGGTCATAATATATGGAGTGAGCCAAACAATATTTGAATAAAAATTAGAAAAGATTAGCAATAGTAAGTTGCTCTATTAAATATATAAGTTCATGTATGTATGTGGAGGCGTAATGGCCCAGTGGTTAGGGCAGCGAGCTCACGGTCGTAGGATTGCAGTTTCGACTCCCAGACCGGGCGTTGTGAGTGTATCTTGAGCGAAAACTCCTAAAGCTCCACGAGGTTCCGGGAGGGAGTGGTAGCGAACCCTGCTGTACTCTTTCACCACAACTTTCTCTCACTCTTTCTTCCTGCTTCTGTTGTACCAGCCTTGTCACACTCTGTGGCACTCTGAATTTCCCCGAGAACTAAGTTATTTGTTCACGTACCTGTAGAGTGCTCAGTTATCTTCACGAGTAGGTTGATCGGATCAACTGGAACCCTCGACGTCGTAACCGACGGAGTTCCCCATTATATGCATGTATGTCATTATTCAGTCTTATTTCAAGATTTCTTGCCAATAGAGACAGAGCCGGTTTCGGATTTTTTTTAAAACGGGGGCCACATTTTTTTGGATCTTTTTTAAAACGGGGGCCACATTTTTCATTAACGAAACACTTTGAAACTTGGAACACTGGTAGAATGTGTCATATAAAACATCTTTTTCTCTTAGTCTTCTTTAAAAAAAAAAGAAATCCCTAAGTTATTCCATGTTAAAGTTGTCGTATTTCTGTAATTTCAACCAATCACTGACG
>NC_069010.1:3018903-3020276 GCF_001194135.2 Octopus bimaculoides
CACATATATATATATATATATATATGTATAATGTCCTGTACCCATATATGCACCTATATATACAGGTAGACGTAGGTATGCACATACCTGTACGGATTTTCTTACCCTCTTTTCACAAATGTGTACCAATACCTTACTTGTACCGACTACATTATTTGATCTTCATGAAGTGTATCATATTGTCAGATTTTTTATATTGCTCAATTTTTTCTTGTTTCTTGGAATTTTTCTTGCTTTGATATTTGACATTCGCAAATAAGCTTTTTTTCGCATTCGAATTTTAGCTTCTAGTTTCTGCTGCATCTGTCCATGACACGTCTTACAGTCATTACAGCGTTCACAGAGCATTGAGCAGCAATTGTGATGCTAGCATTTTGATAACCGGTACGAATCAGAATGACACATGGGACCATTTTCCAATATTCAGATGGATCTCAGTCCTCCAAATCAGTTAACTTTTCTCAGTTACAACTTTATGCACTCCAACGCCATTGACTATTCACCAATGCATTAAGCTTTTCATGAAACCCCCCCCCCCAAAAAAAACGAGATATAAATATCGTCACGTTTAACACTCTGCATACATACCTCCATCTAGCCATCCAATATGTTCATTATTCTTGTGAGAGTCCTGAAGATAGAGTCCTGAAGTACCTCCTGCATAGGGTCCTATCAGAAGCAATTGTCAACACACTTTCTGGTTGGTTTCTCGAACGTGACCGACTGCAACTATGGATATTATCTCGTCATCTGGTTTGGAGAGACGCCATCATCTCGGAAGTACGAATCCTGTCGAGTAACGTAACTCTAGAGATTATTCGGAGGAAACTCGTTTCGGCTTCTGTTATTTGTGATCCTAATCTTTCGGTCGTTAGCCATCTTTCATGTCCATAGGTGAGGGTAGGCATGAAAACTGAACTGAAGATAGCGTGTAAGCTTTTTTACAAAGCTGTCCTCTTCTGAGGATCGAATGCTAGAGCATTTGTTGTCTCTCGGGAGGGTCATTATGCCAATAATAACCGCACACTCTGGTTCTATTTCACTTCTTTATTATTCGTCAATTTGTTAACCATTTGTTAACCAATTATTCTCCCAACGATGTATGATGGTTAGAGACGTTTTGCCGCCATTCGTGACCTCTTCAATGACCGTTTTAATTTTTGATTCTAGGCTTATGTAGTCGTACCGATGTGAGTGAGAATGTACGTGAGAGTGGGTGAGTTAGAAAGAGGGTGTGTCTCTGTACACGTGTGTGTATGTATATGAAACCCCATTCATGTCTGCGTGCGATATTGTGTATGTGTATGCAGGTCATATATGCGTGCGTGCGTGCGTGCGTGCGTGCGTGCGTGCGTGCGTGCGTGCGTGCGTGC
>NC_069010.1:3021119-3022138 GCF_001194135.2 Octopus bimaculoides
ATTTAATATTAATTTACCTTCTACAAATGGAGTGGAGGCGCAATGGCCCAGTGGTTAGGGCAGCGGACTCGCAGATCTTAGGATCGCGGTTTCGATTCCCAGACCGGGCGCTGTGAGTGTTTATTGAGCGAAAACACCTAAAAAGCTCCACTAGGCTCTCGGCAGGGGATGGTGGCGAACCCTGCTATACTCTTCCACCACAACTTTCTCTCAGTCTTACTTCCTGTTTTTGTTGTGCCTGTAATTCAAAGGGTCAGCCTTGTCACACATTGTGTCACGCTGAATATCCCCGAGAACTACGTTAAGGGTACACGTGTCTGTGGAGTGCTCAGCCACTTGCACATTAATTTCACGAGCAGCAGGCTGTTCCGTTGATCGGATCGACTGGAACCCTCGACGTCGTAAGCGACGGAGTGCCAATGACAGGGCAAGATAATATGTTCTCATTCTTTCTTCATTTATGAAGAGAGTGGGCAGGTGTCAGTGGTAAAATAGAAGCTTCAGTACAAGTTGGGACGGATAGGCCCTACCTTTAAGGGAACCAATGTACCACATTACATGTCTGTCTCTGACCTGGAACCCATAAAAGGGAGGCAGAAAAGAGGATGCCCTAAAATTAGCTGGAAGTAGGATAGTGGGGTGGAGTTGGAAAAACGGGGGCCCAACTGAAGCAGCCCAGATTTGAGAATAGTGGAGAAAGGTAACCAACACCTTACAATCTATAAGAAGGGAAGGGATTAATCCTTTGGAATTTAAATGAGCCACATAAGGCCCAAATATTCTATCTGTTTTATGTTGATCTACACCATATCCGGATCTACACGATTGAAATCTTGAAGCTATGAGATAATGCATGATTAATTCAAAACAAGGCCAGATCCGGTCTCTCACACCTACCCTACAATGTCATTCTAAAAATAAACAATCACGTCATTGAAATCTCCCTGAGAACTACGTTAGGCGTCAACTGGATCAACTGGAACCCTCGACGTCGTAAGCGACGGAAGTGCCAACAACAA
>NC_069010.1:3022148-3023316 GCF_001194135.2 Octopus bimaculoides
AATAAGAAAAAGTAAATAAATCTGTTTTCTCTTATTCAGTACTGTCTAAAGTGCTCTTTGCTCAACAGAAACTGAACAAATGCTCATGGTTACAGTACAATTGTTTGTTTCTTTGTATTGTTCTTATGGTAGCGTTGTCTGGACAGAAATAGGTTCCTTCAATCTGACTCAGATTTCCTAAGCTAAGAGAAAATCTTCTGTGAAATCCCAACAACAAAAGATGGAAGATGATAAAATATAAAAATGACAAAACATTAACGAGACTCTGTTATGTTCACATCATGTGGTTTATATAACATTCTCATCTATAATTAAATATTATGGTCGATATAGGTACAGGCATGGCACGGTAGAAAGAAGATTGCTTGTCACAGACATTGATTCTTTAGTCCCATTTTGTGCCACTTTGGGTAATTGACGTCTACTATAACCTATAATTAGTCTAGTGAGTAAATTCGCTACCGGAAACTGTGAGGAGGCCTGTCGTAAGTATACCTTTGTGATTATCCCAGAACACGCTTGACAACAGATCTTCGGTTGTTTACGTCCCCGCAAATTAGCGGTTGGCCAAAAATATTCTGATTGGTTTTATAACAGATTTTAAAATGTTAAGTATTGGGGACGATTTGATCAACTAAACCCTTGAACGCAGCACACCAGCATGGCCGCAGTCCAATGATTGGAACAAAGAATTATAAAAGTATACACTCCAATGGTAATGTAATGTTATAAGAACTCTTCAAAGAAAATAAAACGTGAATTATTACCACACTGACTGTCTTCAGAACAGTTCACAACTTTAAGAATCCTATTCAGAGAGTATATAACAATACTCTTTTACTCTTTTACTTGCTTCAGTCATTTGACTGCGGCCATGCTGGAGCACCGCCTTTGTAATCGAGAAATTCGACCCCTGGACTTATTCTTTGTAAGCCTAGTACTTATTCTATCGGTCTCTTTTTGCCGAACCGCTAATATATACGACGGGCTTCTTTCAGTTTCCGTCTACCAAATCCACTCACAAGGCTTTGGTCGGCCCGAGGCTATAGTAGAAGACACTCGCCCAAGGTGCCACGCAATGGGACTGAACCCGGACCATGTGGTTGGTAAGCAAGCTACTTACCACATAGCCACTCCTGCGCCTATGTTCATCTTTAACCGTTAGTAG
>NC_069010.1:3024236-3029083 GCF_001194135.2 Octopus bimaculoides
AGTGGCTGAGCACTCCACAGACACGTGTACCCTTAACGTAGTTCTCGGGGATATTCAGCGTGACACAGTGTGACAAGGCTGACCCTTTGAATTACAGGCACAACAGAAACAGGAAGTAAGAGTGAGAGAAAGTTGTGGTGGAAGAGTACAGCAGGGTTCGCCACCATCCCCTGCCGGAGCCTCGTGGAGCTTTAGGTATTTTCGCTCAATAAAAACACTCACAACGACCGGTCTGGGAATCGAAACCGCGATCCTATGACTGCGAGTCCGCTGCCCTAACCACTGGGCCATTGCGCCTCCACACCTAATTTGAATACGCCGTCTGGAATGTTACCAGCAGAAGGTAAGGGAGACTGATTCTAAAAGGGGGAGATGTTGTTGAATGATCCCTCCCCCCAAGTAACAAAATTGTACTGTCATTGTTATAAAACAAAGAACTGCCGTGGCGTCAGGAGTTCGTGTTGGTAGCAGTTCACTGTGTGCCGTTGATATAGAGCGTTGAGTCTCGTGTAATAGAAATAGTAGTGCATCGTGTCTATACTTTCTTTCCCCTTGCTTTGTGATATTATATATCCAATACAAAGATATAAAAGTATAGAAGAAGAAGGAGGAGGAGGAGGAGGAGGACAAGAAGAAATCGAGAAGGAAGAAGAAATAGGAGGAGGAGGACAAGAATAAATAGAGAAGGAAGAAGAAATAGGAGGAGGAGGACAAGAAGAAATAGAGAAGGAAGAAGAAATAGGAGGAGGAGGAGGAGAGGGGAAATACAAAAAGAGGAAGAGGAAGAAAAAGTACGAGAAAAGAAGACGAAGAAGAGAAGAACAACAACAACAAAAAGAAGAAGGGAAGAAGAAGGAGAAGAAGAAGAAGAAGAAGAAGAAGAAGAAGAAGAAGAAGAAGAAGAAGAAGAAGAAGAAGAAGAAGAAGAAGAAGAAGAAGAATGAAAGCAAGAAAAAGAAAAAAAGAAATTATATATATTTTAAGAGGGGGAATGAGAGAAATCGGCAAATAAGGTAATATTAAACATTCATAAGTATATTGTGAGTGAAAGATTATGAAGTAAATTGAGGCAACTTACAATATTTCTAAATTTTTGAGAGTTGCAAACCATCCGCTTTTAATGTCCGTAATGGAATTATGGTAAAGATTTCTGCATGATATAAAAAAAAGGACATTTTTTTATGAAGAAGAAGAAGAAAGATTATTATGTTTTAAGAGGGAGAATGAGAGAAATTGGTAAATGATTTGAGAATCATATCGTGAGTGAAAGAATAAAAGAAAAATGAGACGACTTACAGTGTTCGTAAATTGTAGAGATATGCAAACGATCCGGGTTGAATGTGCGTAAAATAATTCCAGGAAAGTGCTCTGCATTATTAAAAGGGACAAGTTTAGAAATAATAGAAAGAATAGATTCGTAATTCAATATTCAATATTGTGTCATAATAGTGAGAGTAATATGGAGAACAATTAGGACGATGAAGAAGAAAGGAACATGAAGATGGTGGTGATGATGGTGATCATGATGACGATGATGGTGATGATTATGGTGATACTCATGAGGTTGATGAACATGATGTTTTTCTCTTTATTTTTTCTGTGAAGACAGTGGAGATACCCCTCCAGGTTAAACCAGAGGAGGTGGAAAAGTTCCCAGATCCTATTCTCCTAACCGATGGCGGAGTGGATTGGTGTTGTGGTTGAGGGCAGAAAGCAAAGATGCTACATGCGCTGTACTGAAGGCCACATCACAGTTTCTGTCCATAACAAAAATCGGAAGAAAGAAGATTCCCATCACTACTCGCACCGCGGTCCCAGGTGCAGCAGCAGCAGTAGTAGCTAGAACGTGTATCAGTAGCATCAGCAGCGATGAATAGAGGAATAATAGCAGTAGCACCAGCACTAACAACAATAACAACAGCAAGATCAGCAAAAGCGTCATCAATATCCTCAATGCAACCAAAACCCGCCACCCAGGAAAATATTCAACTCCGTCTCTTTTACTCTCACTCTCTCCCCTCCATTTTCAAATGCACACACGGATACGCGGAAAACACCTTTTTCACCCTTTTTGATATACCCCGCTGACCTTGACTCTCATTGACTATAGGCCTGAATCAGAGAATTGCGCCCCAAGTGATCCAAAATGTTGGTGCAGGCAGAAGGAATGGCCTCACAGCACAGGGCTACGTTGACCAGATCCTAAGACCTCACATCGTGCCCTTCTTTGCCCGTCACCATAACTCCGTATTCCAGCAGAACAATGCTCTCTCTCCCACACGTCTAGGAACTTCCTGCGTTCGCAGAACATCAGAACCATGCCGTGGCCGGCTCTCAACCCGTATTTGAACCCAATTGAATACCTGTGAGATGAAACCAAGAGACGGCTGAACCAGGTGGTTCCAAGGCCGACAACTCTTGTGGAACTGGAAGGAGTTCTCCTCAGGGTGTGGGCACAGGTACGAATAACTTTTGTGAACCGCCTCGTGCACTCCATGTACCGACAGTGTATTGCCGTTTTGAACGCCCAGGGAATGCAGACAATATTGAACATGTTACGCCTTACAATCTCGATATGCTGGATCCGCCCACTACCACGACACATGACAACGACCTATAGACTGGTCAAAGCGCATCCAAGAAATTGACTTTATCAGATTTATCAAAATTTATCTCTGACATAATGGAATCAAAACATATCTCACAATCACATAGGTCACGCGTTTCTTTTGCGGTTCAGTGTAAATAATAAATTCAGTATAGGTATACGTTGAATGAGAAACAATTTATTTGACTTCACAGTAAGTAATTTAGTAGAAAGTGGGTTATACATCTTTAGATTGTATACCTGACTTTCTACTATAAAATTGAAGAAATTGACGGAACGCTGAACTCCAGACTAAACAACTTCCGAGTATAAGACCGAAAGATGTAGAGACAGCTTTAAACACACGTCCTTGCTCAATCGCTGGCCAGCGAGAAAGAGAATGAATTGAGCGGGAAACGCTTGCTTTATTAATTCTACGCATGCGTAAGACTACGCATGCGCAGGCGTTACTACAGTAACATATCGGTCTGTTTTACTTTAACATTGGGTTTAAAGCTGATATCAACAACATAAGCGATTATCTAAGAACATAATCGATGAGAATTTAAAAC
Source organism: Octopus bimaculoides (assembly GCF_001194135.2). Taxonomy (NCBI): domain Eukaryota; kingdom Metazoa; phylum Mollusca; class Cephalopoda; order Octopoda; family Octopodidae; genus Octopus; species Octopus bimaculoides. The sequence goes on from NC_069010.1 coordinate 3,027,396, forward strand.
ATTGGATGTGGAAAATATGTAGAAAGTATCAAATACTTACAAAGATGTAGTAGTTTGCGAGATATTGTTGGGGACTGAAGTTAATAGACGGCGTTCACAATTTACAATTCCATTCTGATAGCAAATACATATGGTGCATGCACCTGGCACAACTTGTTGCCCGAAAACCAATCTCGTATACAGTATGAACACAAAAGTCCATTGAACTAACATAATTTGACGGAACATATTTTCAGGCATAAATCTGTAACAGAAGAAAATAGAAATTATCAGAGGCTTCAATGTTATTACTTTCATGCTGCAGATTCTTCGAAGGAATTAAAGTTCACCCCTGTTCCATGTGACGAATATGGTTTTATTTTCATAATTTGATATTTAAAGTTACAAAATTAAGTTTCGAGAAATGTTTGTGAACAACTTTATTTGAGATTATAGCTTTAATGGGTGATAATTTCAAATAAAACTGGACATCAAACACACACTCACACACAGACACTCACAAACACATTCATACACACACACACACACACACACACACACAAACACACCTCTACACATTCCCATGCAGTAACCAAACTTGGTGGATCTACTGTAAATTTAACGAATCATACGTTTCCAGACCCTAAATTTGTGGTGCCTCTAATCCCGACTGGGCTGCTAAATCTGATGGGTCCCTTCCAGCAACTTTATTGTAACGAATGAGTTTTCTTTTTTTTTTTCTCCAGCTAAGGCTTAGAGACGTTCATACAAATTATATTTGTATATATACATATACATACATAATACACACATACACACACACACACACACACACACACACACACACACACACACACGTACAAACTGGCTTTTGGGAGTGGCTAGTAGGTATGTATTTGTGTATATGTGTGTGTGTATGTATGAGTATGTTTGTATGTACATGATTGCGTGTGTTGCAGTTTTGAATTCCTTCCTGCAGTTGAACTTAAAATGACCCCTGGCTATTAAAGACCCAACTACACACACGCACACATATCTGTTTTAGGTTTTGTACCCATTTGAACTGCGAACATACACAAGATAACGTGGTAAGTCTTATGTTCTGAAATTTAAATTCTGAATTTGTTTGAATAATAAAATTACACCTCAGCTAAAATCACATCCTTTGGCTTTTGGAAAACAACCTTTTCTTTGTCTTTCTATATTTTTGTTAAGTTCGAGGGCTCAAGAAATATTTGTATGCATACTCATACATATATACCTTCATATAAGTGTGTATATATATATATAAACAAATTTGTTTATAGTGACCAAATGTTTGTGTTTACGTAAGCTCACTCTCTCCATCGAATCCTCATTATCTTTACAAGTGCACGATGTGCCACCTATCGGATGACGAAATAATCGCAGGGCAACGCAAAATGAAGCGTTTTGCTCCCGAACACATCATAAAGCCCGGTCCGAGAATCGAAACCACGATATATATTTATATATGCATAAACATATGTACGTATGTATGTATGTATATTTGAAACAATTTCCCACTATAGGAAACCGGATCTGATACTAAAAATATCTTATGTGGTTAGACGATTTAGCTTTTATTTTTCAGCATATTGGCAAAGAAATTTGTCTTCTTTTTGCCCTTTTTTATAATTACACACACACACACACACACACACACACACACACACACACACACACACACA
>NC_069010.1:3029182-3031773 GCF_001194135.2 Octopus bimaculoides
ATATATATATATATATATATATATATATTGCCAGACTAACGTGGCAGTTGAAGGAAATAGGACAAATGCTGCTGTTGACCAGCTCCGAGAGGTGATCGCCTCCAGCTAGCTGACACACATTTCTGCGTCCATAATAATCCCCTAAAAAAGAACAAACACAAAAAAAACAACAACAACGCGTGGCACATGTAAAGTATTAACAAACGCTCAGGGAAGGAAACAGAGAATGGATGTGATGGTGACCAGAGACCAAGCTTCTGAATGACTGAGAGAAAATAATGTCTCCTAGCCAGACAGGAGGTCGTGGAGGGGTAGTAGTAGTAGTATTGCTCTGTAAAAGCTTGGCTCTGCAGACTAGAACAATCTTTATTGATCCAGAAGGCAAGCTGGTCGTTCTCAACTTGACATCCAACGGCTAGGACCTCAGGTTGATAGGCATCTATATGCCTTGTGCTACAAGGTAAACAAAACGATTTCTATCGACGCCTCGAGAACTTTATCGTCACGTCAAGGACATTAGTTGTATTAGGTTACTTTAACGCTATTCTGAATGCACGCTTGGATAGCGTTAACTCGGCATATAGGAAAGAAGCCTAAGCGAATAAGAACACAAGAGTTACGGAATGGCGTAGATTAGATCCGTGCTACATATGTTTCTTAGCGAGCGGTAACTCAGAAGTAATAAAACTCCAGGTGAGGTGTATACCGCAGGGTACTCTTCAGGTCAAGGATATCTTGATTAAACGAAAATTTAGATTGTCGCAAGTAGGTACATGTTACAGCATGGAAGATTCACACGGAATAATATCAATCATTAGATAATTCTCTTTCCAGTTGTACTTTAAAATTGTAACAGAAGACCAAATTTAAGACGTGAAAAATGTTTACCTTACCTTAAAGAAGGGTATTTCAGTTGGAAAAGTCTCTTATGTTATTTCATGTTTGCTCTTCTCTGCGGGAATGAAGAAATCGTTTTCAGTTACTCAATCAAATACCTGTTTTCAGCCGGATGCAAGGTTTCTCAGTGTCTTAGAAATTTTTTATGGAAATGTATTTCCTTGTTCATTGTATCCCTTTCATTCTCCCACGATCTTACACTGCACCATTTCCGACTCACATATCTTTTGTTCAATTTGTGAAGTATGTTGATTTATTTGTTTACTAATTGTAAATGTTGTTTGAAAAACTATCTACATAGGCGCAAGAGTGGTTGTGTGGTAAGTAGCTTGCTTACCAACCACATGGTTCCGGGTTCAGTCCCACTGCGTGGCACATTGGGCAAGTGTCTTCTACTATAGCCTCGGGCCAACCAAAGCCTTGTGAGTGGATTTGGTAGACGGAAACTGAAAGAAGCCTGTCGTATATATGTATGTATGTATATATATATATATATATATATATATATACATATGTATGTGTGTATGTGTTTGTCCCCCCAACATCGCTTGACAACCGATGGTGGTGTGTTTACGTCCCCGTAACTTAGCGGTTCGGCAAAAAGCGACCGACAGAATAAGTACTAGGCTTACAAAGAATAAGTCCCGGGGTCGATTTACTCGACTAAAGGCGGTGCTCCAGCATGGCCACAGTCAAATGATTGAAACAAGTAAAAGAGTACATGTGGTGTGTGTATATATATATACCCCTGTCCACAATATGCTTATACACTTTATTTTATCCTAAAGCCAGTCCGTCCTTAACTCTCCCCCTTCACTCTATCTCTCTTTCTATTTATCTGCTTTTCTTTCCTTTTACAGCTTAATAGCCACCTCTGCTACCATTATATTATTGAATTTTGATATGTCCGCGTCTTTTTTTCTCTGGATGTTTACAATATCAGGATTTGAACCCACATGGATCTACACAAGATTGCACCGAAGGACTTATGCAATTGTTTCTTCAGCATCGGTAAGTTGAACTATGAACTTTTATGCTTCCTTCTTTCTTCCCTCTCTTCATTTCCTTATCCCTTTACTCCCTTCCTCTATGTCGTCATTCCCTTGATATATATACCCTTCTCATTTCCCTATTTTCCCTATTTGTCTCTGATGACAGAATGTCCCCTACTCGGGGACATCCCAGAAACAACTGTAAGACTGAATTTTTCCCAATAATAATAATCTATATGACTTGAGATGTTTGCCTTGCCTTAATGTTTATTGTCTTTTTTAACAATTATATATATATATATATAAGGTTTTTAACTTTTAAATTTTCATATTTAAAAGAGACAGAGACTTCAAACTCGATATATCGATTTATTCACCACTCTATGTTAACATTTCTGTGCCAAACTTATCCAGTGACTGGTCCATTGGATTTTGACATTTGGCACTTCTTCAGGAGTGGTTACCATCGGAACAAAATACGAAAAAACACATACATAACGATCATTAAATTCTTAAAATCCCGTTAGATTTCATCTTTCTGTTCTTATAGGGGAGATAACTCCTTAATTTTCTATTTTTATTGCTCTCCTGTGAATTTCCACTAGATTAATTAATTTGTTTATTTCTTTTTACTATGCTATATTACCCGTTCCTTTACCCGTATACATATGCATACATACACTTTACCCGTATACTTATCCA
>NC_069010.1:3032886-3037130 GCF_001194135.2 Octopus bimaculoides
TAATACGCAGGGGATTTTTAGGGGGCTGTACCTCTGAAAAACCTAAACCTTGTGTATAATACGCACCCCTTCTCTAACTTGAGTCAAGGAGGTATATATAACGTCCTAGGTTTGTAAACGTATATACGGTAACGCCCCTTATTATTATTGTATATATAACATGGGCTTGCCTACCCAGGTGCCGAGTTGCAAGCCAACTGAGTTTTCCGCGTTAATTTTTGCTCCTGTCACCACTTCATACTCTTTTAGTGTGTCGCCTGGCTCGATGCTATCACGGCGACACCATCAGCATAAGCAGACACGCCTCTCCCACATCCTAGATCACGCAGGATACTCCTCAATACCTCCAACTTCCGCAGTAGTGGTTCAAGGGTCAGTACATACAAAAGGGAGGAAATAGGGCACCCTTAACGGACCGAGTGTAAGATGCTGAATGGTTCTGACTGGTGACCATTCAGCCGAACCAAGCAGATGCCGCTGTACAAAGCAACAATCCAGCCGCAGAAAACCGGACCGAAACCGGCTGCCTTGTATTGATGGTCGACCCTATCGAAGGCTTTAGATTGATCTAAATTGATCAGGCCCCGTCCATGCCAGTTCCGTTACCCACCCTCTCTATGATGTAGCGCATGAGATAGACGTTGACGTGAATAGTCCTGGTTGGGATGGCACATGTTTGCACCTCACCAACCGGCTTGTCACGACAAGCGCCGGCCTCTTGGATAACACCTTGGCCAAAACCTTAAAGTAGTGATGGGCTTGAAATTCTCTACAACGTCCCCTTTGTGTGGGTCCTTTCTCAGCAATGCCACCGCCCATCGACAGACAAAAGTGGGAGTTCTCCCATTTTGTTGCCAGTTGCCGTAGAGGCCGGCAAAGAAGTCTGGTATTGAAATATAAAGTGGGGCAGGCTATCCAAACCCGGCGATCTGCCTCTCTTGCAACTCTTCATCGCTTCTTGTATTTCTGCGGCTGTTATCAGCCTTTCGCAGCAGTCTGCTTCGCTCGCCGAGAGTCGCGGAAGGCCGTGCAGGTAGACGCCGAAGTCTGCTCTGCTATCCGTCCTACCACCCATCCCGACAGTCGAGCAAAGTGCTGCTGAAAGGCTGCAGACATCTGCTTCCTTTGTACTATAGGCACAAGGCTTGAAATTTATGGGGCAGGGGACCAGTCGATTACATCGACCCTAGTACGCAACTGGTACTTTAATTTATCGACCCCGAAAGGATGAAAGGCAATTTCGACTTCGGCAGAATTTGAACTCAGAACGTAAAGACGCAGGAAATACCATACGGAGGAAATACCATTTCGACCGGCGTGCTAACGATTCTGCCAGCTCACAGCCCTTTTTTTAATGATGATGATGATGATGACTTCTGTATTGACCACAAAGGTTTTACATCAAGGAAGTCGCTATGGTCAGCACAGGACAAAACATTGGATGTGTGTGTGTGTGTATGTGTGCGTGTGCGTGTGTGTGTGTGTGTGTGTGTGTGTGTGTGTGTGTGTGTGTGTGTGTGTGTGTGTGTGTGTGTGTGTGTGTTTTGTTAGGGTTTTGCGTGTAAACAGGTTTAACAGAGAAAAGTCGTTTTTAGAAAGAAATCTTTCGAAAAATGATGGGAGTCGATTTGCGTTGAAGATGTCTGTGTGTATATGTATGTGTGTTTATATATGTGCTTATGTGTATGCATGTGTGTGTGTGTGTAAGAACGTATGTATGTATGTATGTATGTATGTATTACGTATGTATTTACAATTATGTATATATTGTATATATATGTGTGTGTGTGTGCATGGGTGTGTTTGTGTGTGCGTGTGTGTGTGTGTAGAAAGTCGCAAAAAAGTCCCCAACAAAGCCTGCTTTAGAAGCAGTGAGTCATTTGCAGAGAAAGAGGTCAAGTAAAGAAGTGGCGATGGCAGAGAAGACGTCAGCCAAGAGAGATAGAAAGAATGTAGTAGTAGTAAATTGGAAGTAGAGGACAGTAATATAATATTCAGTTAGTGAGATTAGTTTCCTTACGTAATCGACAAACGCACACATACTAAAACATACACACACATACATGAGGAGATAATTGCCACTCCTGTATAGTATGTAATAAACTTCGTAGCAGCTTTTGTATCGCAGAACTGAATTCGCAGGGAGGAACGTTCCGAGACAGAAAACCGTCAGACTAAAACTGAAACCTAATTGGTAACTATTACGATGATCTTTATTATAATTAACACACAATTTGCTAAAAACATTTACATTGTAAAAACATTCATTATAACTAAATTCAAATTACGATCAACGTGAACAAATAATATAGCCTGAACAAGATAAGCTACCCCTAATTTGCAGGCGGCCAACGATCTGCAAAATAGGGGTAGCTTATCCTGTTCAGGCTATATTATTTTCATTTAGAAACTGTGAAAACTTTTTATAGTGTTACAAGTGGAACCTTTTATTTACATTTCCGGAATATAATATAAAACATCTTTTTGGTTTGACGGGCAACACTTGTTTTCTTAATGAAACACTTTCAAACTTGGGATACTGATAGAATGTGTCATATAAAACATCTTTTTCTCTTAGCCTTCTTAACAAAAAATTCTTCTTAATATGTTATTTCATGTTAAATTTATCGTATTTGTGTAATTTCAACCAATCACTGACGTCTATTGAGGTGAAAACAATTACTGCCGTAACGGTGTTATGGGATTTTTTCCCTTGAATAAAATTAGTGCCGTTGTTTGTCAACAACTATCGGCGGTACTGTTATTTATAACATCGTTCGTACGTTTGGGTTAGGGTTAGGGTTAAGAGTGAGGTTATGGCAAAACTAACCCTAACTCTAAATCCCGAACCCTAACCCTAAAACCATAAAGCTAAAACCAGTACAAACGCACGAACGATGTCATAAATAACAGTAACACGAATAGTTGTTGACAAACAACGGCACTAATTTTATTCAAAGGAAAAGATCCCATAACAACGTTAGAAAATGTTGTTTACATTCTTACGGCAGTAATTGTTTTCACCTCAATAGACGTCAGTTATTGGTTGAAATTACCGAAATACGACAACTTTTTACATGAAATAACTTCGAATACAAAATTTTTTATCTGTTCTATAAAACAAAATATACAAATGTACGAAGTTTGAAAGTGTTTCGGTACCAAAAACACTACATAAAACATAAATGAAAAATGTTGCCCGTCAAACCAAAAAGATCCAAATGTACCACACAGACAGGCCACAACGGGATTTGAAATCAGATCGCAAAAAAAAAACAGATTAAATGGTACAAGGCATTTTGTCCAAAGTCTAAATATTTCATATGATCATCCTTTTAGTCTGTTATTCTTGCTATCAAATAGTGAAAGATAAAAAGCCATGTTAGCCTCATTCAGTTTGTAGATAGAGAATAAATTATTGCGTCCGACATTGCAATGACTCAGCTAATTTTGTCTACTTTCAATCAACGGAGTTTTTAAGCTGATTTATATTTTAATATTAAACTTTGAATATAAATGTAATTTTGCTATAAATTTAATTTGTGTATATATTGAAGTAAACAAGAACTGTTTAAATATCAAGCAATTTGGTGACAAGATATATATTTTCCTTTCACCATATCTTTTATCCTACCTCAAACTTTAAATGTGGAATGCACTAAATATGTTTTCTCTCTATTTCGGATATTATTTATCAGATGGATGGCTTCTGAGAATTATTCCACATTGTAATTATAAACTTTATTACAAACCAACAATGGTATCTCTAAATAGCTGCGTGAACTACACATAGATAATGAATACATATGGGAGGGCCATAGCTAGAACGTCTTTAGCAATTGATTTATTAGAGAGGATAAATTTTAATGTTCTAATATTTTGACTTTTATAAGTTACTAGCAGAAACACCCGGCGTTGCCCGGGTTAAAGAGAATAATGAAATCTAAAAACGCCGTCTAGACTACGCAACCCTCAACTGTTAGTAGCTACGATACCATATTTCTACATTAATAACTCTCCAATCCATGCCAGCATGGAACATAGATATTAAGTGGAATGCTAGAAGAACGTTTTCAACTCATATGTATATAAAGTAAATACACGTAATTCAGAAACACGTTTTTGTGTATCTTATTTCGTAACCAAGGCCAATTTTGGTTATTCATTTGACAGAGGTAGTAGAGAGACAATGCGATGATAAATCTGAGGTTGGATCTTGAAAGTTTGGATGAATGCTGCCTCAG
>NC_069010.1:3038070-3039539 GCF_001194135.2 Octopus bimaculoides
AATTGTTTCATTTTTAAAGTGAAAGTATTTGACATGAGTGTTTTTGTTTCACTTTTGACACGTAATACTTAAATAGTGGAGGAGATATTATGTTGCCGTGGGCTCGAACTCTGCAAGAAGTTAAAACATTTTTTTGACTAAAACACAACTGGAACCCTAAGTAAGGCATGTGTAAAATTTGAATGAAATTGGTTGCGTAGTTCTCGAGTTTTAGGGACACACACACACACACACACACACACACACACACAGACAGACAGACAGACACACATTCTCATTTTTATATATATAGATAGTATGCCATTATATGAATTAACCATCATATTGAATTTGAAAAGACTATATATTTAATATATTTTTACAGATTACATATAAATACAGTATTTGAAACAATCTAAGTTATAATTTGTTAATTAAAGAAATATTTCTGTGGTATTATCAGCCGGAATAGAGATGATTATTTCAAAGTGAAGATTTGTCGATGAGAAAGAAATGAATAGTGACTGAAGTGCGGGTGTGTCGTTTATAGACAGAAATGGATTAACAGATTAAATAGTGATGGTAGTGGTAGTGGAAACATTTCCAGCTATGAAATGTAAACTTTGTTTTCTTCCATCTCGGCAATAAACCTTTGCCTTCAGTAAAACAATCAAATATTTAAAAATTAATCCTTATTTTTATGCTTACTATTATTCAACATTAATTTGATTAGTCTGGTAATCAAATTTGTTTATTTCTTGAAAAATTAAAAATTAAACAACTCTGAGATAAAATCCGAAACATCACTGCACATACACCTATGTGTATTGTAAGTGATTATTTCATTGTTATTACCTGGCCAAGGTACGACCTAGTTAAGTTTCTCTAATGATGCTCTCCCAAGCAATAATATATTTATAGAAATCAAACAGTAGGCACAGGAGTGGCTGTGTGGTAAGTAGCTTGCTTACCAACCACATGGATCCCTCACCATCCCTTGATAACCAATGAAATAATTAAAAAGTTATCTCAATAGTTTCAAGGATATTTGTAAAATTTTATAAAGCCACTTGTTTGTAGGATGACTCAAACTAGAATCAAAGTAGATGAGATCAAATCAAAGATGAATATTGAGAGATTTATTGTACAAAAACCATTTTCTATTGATTCCTTTATTAATTTCTCCAAATTTCTCTTCTTTCACAGAATCAGTATCTCGTTTCATTTCTTTCATGTGTTCTTTCTATATTTTTAGAAGACAGATGACGTTAAGAACAATCATCTTTTCTTGTCTTCCAAATTTCATGCTTTAAGATTTGGCACAAGGCCAGTAATTCTGAGGATGGGGACGAGTCGATTACATCGACTCCAGTATATAACTGGAACTTATTTCATTGAAAAAGATCAAAGGCGAAATAACACCTGTTGGAATTTTATTCTATTCTACTCTAGGCACAGTGGAGGTGCAATGGCCCATTGATTAGAGCAGC
>NC_069010.1:3040144-3041166 GCF_001194135.2 Octopus bimaculoides
GGAAACTGAAAGAAGCCCGTCGTATATATGTATATATATATATATACATATGTATATGTTTGTGTGTCTGTGTTTGTCCCCCTAACATCGCTTGACAACCGATGCTGGTGTGTTTACGTCCCCGTAACCTAGCGGTTCGGCAAAAGAAATCGATAGAATAAGTACTAGGCTTCCAAAGAATAAGTCCTGGGGTTGATTTGCTCGGCTAAAGGTGGTTCTCCAGCATGGCCGCAGTCAAATGACTGAAACAAGTAGAAGAGTGAAAGAGTAAATCATATCCCAATATTCAGGGTTTAATTGTCACCAGTCAGGCTGTAATAAGCCAAGTAATGTAGCTAACTTATCAACACACAATACGATGACTTTTTGTTAGGTTTATATGTGTTATGAAGACCATCCAGCTATAAATGATGCTTTAAATAAACTGAAGTCTCCAATATTATGTCATTTGTGGGGAGATTTGAGAAACACAGTCTTCTTTATATTGTTGTTTATCTCATTTTATAAGGTTTTGAAACTTATGATTTTCTTTTTCTTTTTCTAGCATATTTCATTTAAAAATGGAAGTTGATAAGAATATAGGTAAAATTTTGCGTGGTGACTTTCAATATATTCAACAGTATATTAAACAAAATTTACATAAAGTAAGTTGTTCTGTTTATCGTCTTCTGAAAGTTGACTTATTTTATACAAAACATTAAATGTTCGTAACTAAACAGCTATTTGTCCATGATATTTCATTTCTTTCTTCACCTCTATCCTCTAATCCTCATTATCATTAGATTTTGTGAAACTTCAACCAAATAGGCGCAGGAGTGGCTGTGTGGTAAGTAGCTTGCTTACCAACCACATGGTTCCGGGTTCAGTCCCACTGCGTGGCACCTTGGGCAAGTGTCTTCTACTATAGCCTCGGGCCGACCAAAGCCTTGTGAGTGGATTTGGTAGACGGAAACTGAAAGAAGCCCCCATCTTGTCCAACTCATGCTAGCATGGAAAGCGGACGTTAAACGATGTGTGTGTGT
>NC_069010.1:3041626-3042302 GCF_001194135.2 Octopus bimaculoides
ATATATATATATGAAGGCTCTTTCAACCCATGCCAGCATGGGAAGCAGAACTAAAAAGATGATATGTTTGTGTGTGTGTGCATGCATTTGTCTTTCCTGCTCATCTTTCTTTTGTTTTCATATACATCTTTTCTCACCCACGTGTCGTTTTCAAACCCTTCTCCCCTCCCCCCCTGTCTCTTTCTTTCCTTCTCCCACTTTTTTTAATATATTTTACATGCCTTCACTTTCTTCATTTCAGATCAACGAAACCAATTCATGGGGTCTGACATATTTGATGGTTGCTTGTCGCCTGGGCAACACAGATTTACTAAATTTCTTGGTAGATGCTGGAGCTGATTTGGATATGAGGGACAGAGATGGTAAAACTGCTTCACATTATGCTGTGTTTGCGTAAGTTAAGAATTAAATAAATAAAATCTTCAGATCTGTTTCGTTTCTAAATTTCTTCCAATTCCAGACAGATTAAATGTCAGAAGATGCTATAGTCATGGCAGCGTTACAGGATGATGGCGAACCCTGCTGTACTCTTTCACCACAACTTCCTCTCACTCTTACTTCCTGTTTCTGTTGTACCTGTAATTCATAGGGTCAGCCTTGTCACACTGAATATCCCCGAGAACTATGTTAAGGGTACACGTGTCTGTGGAGTGCTCAGCCACTTGCATGTTAATTT
>NC_069010.1:3043202-3044712 GCF_001194135.2 Octopus bimaculoides
TCGCCCACCATCCCCTGCCGGAGCCTCGTGGAGCTTTTAGGTGTTTTCGCTCAATAAACACTCACAACACCCGGTCTGGGAATCGAAACCTCGATCCTATGACCACGAGTCCGCTGCCCTAACCACTGGGCCATTGCGCCTCCACCCATATACATTATACATTCAAGTATTAATACACACACACACACACACACACACACACACACAAACACATGATGTAGGGTTAGATGTTTTCAAGAAACAACTGTCCAATGTTCCAAACTGCCCAATGCTCCAGATGAAACTACATCACGGCAAAAACTCCAAGAGGGCAGCAATGTCAAACTCCCTCCTTCACCAAAAACCAATCATATAAGCATGGCCATTAGAAAGGTTATAACACTGGTGGTGCCACAGCCTTTGGGATAAAACACATAAAACAAGAAAATAATAAAGAATATACATCTACGTGTACACACACACACACACACACACACACACATATATATATGTACGTTGGTTGGATATACATGTCTCTTTTACTTGTTTCGGTCATTTGACTGCGGCCATGCTGGAGCACCACCTTTTTTAGTCGAGCAAATCGACCCCAGGACTTATTCTTTGGAAGCCTAGTACTTATTCTATCGATCTCTTTTTGCCGAACCGCTAAGTTACGGGGATGTAAACACACCACCATCGGTTGTAAAGTGATGTTGGGGGGGACAAACAGACACACAAACATATACACACATACATATATATATACATATATACTACAGGCTTCTTTCAGTTTCCTTCTACCAAATCCACTCACAAGGCTTTGGTCAGCCCGAGGCTATAGTAGAAGACACTTGCCCAAGGTGCCACGCAGAGGGACTGAACCCGGAACCATGTGGTTAGTAAGCAAGCTACTTACTACACAGACTCTCCTATGCCATGTATATATATAAATATTTTTGCATATTTAATTTTTACCTATTGAACATGCATGTGATTTAATGTAATTATTATATCAATGTCTATAACCATCAAAGTTTGTGATGTTTATGTTTTTTCAGCCATCGATGTGATGTGGTGGCCCTCATGGTCTCCAAGGGTGCCAATATCAGCAGTGGAGACCACTTTGGTAATACACCTCTTCATTGTGCTGTGGAGAAGAACCTTGAAGATGTAGTGAAAGTCATATTAAAGACGAAAGAAAAAGAGGTTAGTGAGTGTTTCTATGTATATATTTTGCCAAGCTAGTCGCTGACCACTTTGATCAGGCAACAAGTTGTACTGGGTTACACACTCACACATAGTGACATACACACACACACACACGCATACATCTATATATAATGTAACCTCGTGGGCATCGGTACCATTTTCCTCTTTCTCCGTTCTTCCATTCTCCGAACTTTCCATCTTTCCGACGAAGGGCTACGCCCGAAACGTCATACACTCTCTCTTTCCTTTCCTGAGCGTCCAATAATACTATCCATATCATGTCCTCACTTTGTTGTTTTTTTTAAACTATATATATATATAT
>NC_069010.1:3044939-3045758 GCF_001194135.2 Octopus bimaculoides
GTCAAGCAATGCTAGGGGGACAAACACAGACACACAAACACACACATACACATATATATACATATATACGATGGGCTTCTTTCAGTTTCCGTCTACCAAATCCACTCACAAGGCTTTGGTCGGCCCGAGGCTATAGTTGAAGACACTTGCCCAAGATGCCACGCAGTGGGACTGAACCCGGAACCATGTGGTTGGTAAGCAAGCTACTTACCACACAGCCACCACTCATTCTTAATATTCCTTTTTTTTTTTTCTTTTCAGGTCAATAAAGCAAATGACAATGGTGGAACACCTTTATATCTGGCCTGTGGGAAGCGACACACAGACATCGTTCACCATCTCCTGCAATGTAACCCTGATGTTAATATAGGGGACATCACTGGGTTCACTCCTCTACATGTGGTTTGTAATGAAGGAGATGCACACATTGTTCAACTGTTACTGCAGTTGCCTAACACAGATGTCAGTATGGCGGATAAAGATGGTAACTCACCTCTTCACTATGCCTCTTACCATGGACACACAGACATTGTCCTGCTATTACTGCAGCAGCCTGGCATTAATCCAAATATGGCGAACAATGCTGATGACACACCTCTACATCTGGCAGTTCTAAAGTAAGTCAACACTGGATTTGGATTATCCAAATCTGCTTCTTTTTTGTTTTTAATGAGTCATTCATGCTACAATCCCACCATGGGGTCATCATCTGGATTATCCAAATCTGCTTCTTTTTTGTTTTTAATGAGTCATTCATGCTACAATCCCACCATGGGGTCATCATCTGGATTATCCAAATCTGCTTCTTTTTTGTTTTTA
>NC_069010.1:3045856-3046326 GCF_001194135.2 Octopus bimaculoides
TTGGATTATCCAAATCTGCTTCTTTTTTGTTTTTAATGAGTCATTCATGCTACAATCCCACCATGGGGTCATCATCTGGATTATCCAAATCTGCTTCTTTTTTGTTTTTAATGAGTCATTCATGCTACAGTCCCACCATGGGGTCATCATCTTGATTATCCAAATATGCTTCTTTTTTGTTTTTAATGAGTCATTCATGCTACAATCCCACCATGGGGTCATCATCTGGATTATCCAAATCTGCTTCTTTTTTTGTTTTTTAATGAGTCATTCATGCTACAATCCCACCATGGGGCCATCATCTGGATTATCCAAATCTGCTTCTTTTCTGTTTTCAATAATGTTTGTTTTTAATGAGTCATTCATGCTACAATCCCACCATGGGGCCAACATCTGGATTATCCAAATCTGCTTCTTTTTTTGTTTTTAATGAGTCATTCATGCTACAATCCCACCATGGGGTCATCATA
>NC_069010.1:3046378-3047995 GCF_001194135.2 Octopus bimaculoides
TTTTTTTGTTTTTAATGAGTCATTCATGCTACAATCCCACCATGGGGTCATCATCTGGATTATCCAAATCTGCTTCTCTTTTGTTTTTAATGAGTCATTCATGCTACAATCCCACCATGGGGTCATCATACATCTCCTCTCTTTCACACTGTAATCGACTTTATTAATTACTCATTGCCAAAACTGTTGTTGTTACCTGACTAGATTCTTCACTTCAGTTCATCCTCTCTTACCTCACTGTTACAGATTCAAATCCTCTCTCTTCTTGCTTTCACTCCAGGTAAAACTCTTCTCTTCTCTCTCGATTTCTCACTCTCTGGTCCCTCTATCCTCGGAACACAGGGCAACACACAAACACAGACACACATCAGACTTTTTTTCACTTCCTGTCTACCAAATCTTCAAATGTACTCACAAGGTTTGGTTCAGCTCAGGGTTATAATAAAGAACATTTAACCAAGGAGTCACTCAGTGGGACTGAACCCAGAACCATGTGCTTTGGAAGCAAACCTTTTTCCCACACAGCCATGCTGTGCCTGCGTCTGTGTGTGTGTGTGTGCATATGTCTATATAATTATTTATGTAATTAGGTTTTATTGACTGAGGGGATAAGGTGAACCAGGAGAAAAGGGTCAGTGATGTCAATGGCTGAGTGGTCCTACTAGAGGAACAGGAGTGAGAAAAGATATGTGGGTAGGAGTAGGACCAACTTGAGCCTCTTCACTTTGGGATGGTTGTGGTCAATGGACACCTGTGGACATATGAGCTAGAGAGGGATTTTGCCATTAGGTTCTGGCCATAGGTTAGGCGAGTAGGGCACTTTTCGGGTGTAACACAGCTGGATAGGTGATGCTGCAAGGGAACTTGAGAGTTAGATGAATCACACTTCATTCCTCATACTACAGTGACCTAATGACCTCTGTGTTCATTAATTAGTGACTTAATTATTACTAATTATTTCAGTCTTTTCTTCCATCCACCTTCCTCTTCGGTGAAACCCTCATCGGCCATTTTTAAGTTTCACTTGGAAAGCAAAGTGAATGTGGAGTGGGATACTCTCTCTTTCTCTTCTCCCTTTGAATTTCTGAAAAGGTGGACGACTGGCATAATGGGTTAGGATAATGACCCTGCTCTAAGCGTGCACCTGTAGATAGGAGGAAAACAGTTGAGAGAAGGCTTCTGCCTTTATTGTGTAGGTTAATGTTGGATCTTTTTTCTTGGTGGTGGGGTTCTTTCACTGGTTTTAGTTGCAGTTTAGGATCTATTTTAAAACGGGGGCCACATTTTTCATTAATGTTTTACGTAGTGTTTTTGGTACGGAAAGACTTTCAAACTTCGTATACTTATCTATTTTGTGTTATAGAACAGAAAAATATTTTTGTATTCGAATTTATTTCATGTAAAAAATTGTCTTATTTCGATAATTTCAACCAATCACTGACAAGTATTCAGTTGTTTACATTTACTCTTTCGGCTGATTAAGCGATGTAAAGCGTATTTAATCTCTATACCTTCGTTTTATTTGCTTTTTTCATTTTAAATTTGCTTTAACCCTAACTCTAACCCTAGGGTTAGGGTTAATTGTTTCAGAATCGTTTGTTTATGTAGTCGGCACTT
>NC_069010.1:3048005-3050664 GCF_001194135.2 Octopus bimaculoides
TGAAATTACAGAAATACGACAACATGGAATAACTTATGGATTTCTTTTTTTTTTTAAGAAGACTAAGAGAAAAAGATGTTTTATATGACACATTCTACCAGTGTTCCAAGTTTCAAAGTGTTTCGTTAATGAAAAATGTGGCCCCCGTTTTAAAAAAGATCCGCAGTTTATCCTCTATCAAGAGGATTACATCATTCAGATTATCGCATTCTTGGTATATTTTGAATACTTTCTATCACATTCAACCGTCTTTTCCATTTCTCCATTTCTTTTTCTTCATCTTTTGTATTGTAAATTTGTAAATCTTCACTCCGATTGTGGATGGTCCTTGTGATGTCCCCCCTCATCTATGCCCTTGTGGCTAATAAAAGAAATCTTTAATTATCTCAATCACTGTGATGTATATGTTTATATTTTTCTTTCCTCTTTTTGTAACATTCAGGCAACACTATGATGTAGTGGCATTGATGCTGTCCCAGGTTAGTTAACATATACATTTTCTAGTATTTATTGATATGTTCAATATTAGTATCCTCAAAGTACCGGTGAGATACTAGGGGTAGACTTAATCAACTGTACCCCACCATCCTTTAAATGGCAGTTCTTGGGTCTTAATAATTAATAAACAACATCAGAAGTATAAATTAGAAATTATAATTCTTTTTCATTAAACTTGATCTGCTAGTCATGTGTTCACTCCCCTAAAACTTACTATTACAAGGGATAAAGTTAGATTAGGCTGAACCAATCTGTTTATGACATCTTAATAGATTTATCATATCTCTAACACACACCCATAAACATCAAATGTATACGATCAGTTTAATCAAGTCCCCAGTAGAAGACACAAACAATACATTGATATCCACCCTAATTTTTATGTAAATTTTCATTCTCTGTTTTTGTTTTTAATTTTAATTTTTTTATTTAAAAATTTTTTTCTTTTATTACTTCTAAAAAGAGTCATGTGGAATTGAATGTGAAGAACTGTAACAAAATGACACCATTGCTCCAAGCCATCTCCGTGGGCCACTTTGGAATGATCCACAAGTTACTTTCTCACGGCGCTGATATAAATGCTCTCGACAATAATGACAACAATTGTGTGCACCTTGCTGTGAGGAAAGAGGTGTTTCATTCTGAGGATGAATTCTTAGGTGTTTTAGATGAGGTATGTTTTAAAATTGTTTGTAAATATTTGTTTGCATGTGTGAGAGAGACAAACAGACAGACATCGTTTGTCATGTCTTGATTCACACCAACAATCCCTCCTCCTTTTACCAGACTCTCTTGATAACCTTACATATATATATATATATATATATATATATATATATGTAACTAACAATTGTCCATTTCCTTCCACCCTCAAAAGCATGGTCCCTCCCCTCAAACGCAGCCATCACAGTGTGAAGGAGAGGTGACCTGTTGAAGAGAGGAGATATTATTCCCAAATAACAATGATATTGAGAAGAGGAGAGGTTTGTGTAACCGAACAGATAACAACCTTTATAGGGCAAGTGCCATGTTAAAATACATCCGGTCCATTCTGTGAAGAATTCTGACTGAAACAGCTCTCTATCACACTTCACTGTTGTCATCCAAAGATGTTTCTTTATTAATCGTGTAAACATTATTGATATGTTTAGATATGACTGTGGTCTTGGTTTTGTTATATCTGAAGAAATTGCTGTGTTTTAGCTGGTCATTTTCAGTTCTGATATAACATACATAGTTTGTTGTCATGTTGTTGTGTTATATTTATATATACAATACTCTCCCATAAGTATTTCTCATACTATGGTCATTTGGCTTTTTCGAGCCCCATGTATAGATATATGTTCCTTTATATTTCCGATATTTGACCTGATGCTATGATTTTGTTTATAATGTATATATTTGTGTAATACTATGATCATCCTTTTATATATTTCATCATTTGTAGTACTGCGCTAAGCTAGAACTGAGCATAGAAGACAAGCTTTCTGGCTTGGTAGTTGCTGAGTATTTAGCCTATCACGGTGCCAACTTTTACCATGAAAACAAACAAAAGCAGACCCCAATGGATCTCATTGAAAATGCAGGTTTAAAAGAGAAAATGAAAACGTTTTTCCCACCACCGTAAGTGTTACTTGGTCACGACAAGTGATAAACCAGTGAATTTTCTATTTTGTACATAATTATGTTTATGTGTTTGTTTAGTTGTAATTCTATCAATATATTATACTGTTGCTAGTGTCTTGACCCAAAACCACATAACTATATTCAAACAAACAATAAACAGAAAACACGATTGTATGGGCGATCGACACCTCCCTTCCTACCTCTCTTATTTCCCAATTTCAAGTCTGTGACCACTGCGAAAATGTAGGACCAAATAATGAGGTCAAGGAATACATCTCGAAATTGTTTCTTAGAAACCAGTGGAATTTGTCTACTAACATCATTTTCTGTCCTTTCTCTGTATCAATCAGTCATCAGCGTGTAATGTTGCATAAAAAATAATCTACAAATAAACACACCAAACATACACCAACAGGATGTGTATATATATATTTATATATATACAACTTTACTTTGTTTCATATGTAAATATATATGTGTGTGTATGTATGTATGTATGTGCATATATATATATATATAAATATAATATATATAT
>NC_069010.1:3050764-3053161 GCF_001194135.2 Octopus bimaculoides
TATTATTGTTCTATATTTAAGAGATGAGGAATTATGTACATTATTTACATGGTTTACATTTGATGGATATTTTTCCTCATCTTGTTTGTTGCATATGGCATGGTGGTTAAGATCACAGGCTACTAACCCCAAGATTCCGAGTTCGATTCCAGGCATTGACCTGAATAATAACAATAATAAAAATAATAATAATGCCTGGATGCAATACCAGGCAGTGGCTCTCATGGCTTCTGATTTTAATTGATTGCAAGTGTCATCATGTACATTGTTCTGTCTTGGTATAAAAAGATCGGCTACAGCAAATATTCTGCTTAACACCACAGATTTGCTTGTCAGTTGTTTGACCGTAACCGGTTGAGCATGTCCCTTGGTGGCTGATGATATGTGCATCTCTGATCACGAGCAGAAGTAGTGGGGGAGCATCATAGCCATGTGTTGAGAGGAATTCTTTGGGGTTTGAGTAATTCACCTTTGGAAACATGGGTGTTTTGTTCAACATCCTTAAACAAACCTTATTCAGGGACCTTTTGAGCGGAACGGGCTACTCGATCTGGAGAAAATTCTAACTGGGCCCCACCTGCGAGGTCATGCGCTG
This sequence comes from Octopus bimaculoides, assembly GCF_001194135.2. Taxonomy (NCBI): domain Eukaryota; kingdom Metazoa; phylum Mollusca; class Cephalopoda; order Octopoda; family Octopodidae; genus Octopus; species Octopus bimaculoides. Next base: position 3,051,360 of record NC_069010.1, read on the forward strand.
TTTATCTTGATATGAGATCACCATGTCGCACACACATGGTTGTGATGCATGTGCCTGGTGTACCCTTATCAGACGGGTAGTCATGATGGGTATATTGGGCTTTGTATATTTTACCCCAGTGTCACTTTGATGGCATGCACTGCTCTCTCTCTCACTTACAAATTATTTGAAATAAATAATTATTGTTAAGGTGCTGCCCTGGTAGATTCGTTAGCCTGCCGGGAAAAATGCTTAGTGTTATTTCCTCTTAGTGCCGTAGAGTGGGACTGGACTTGAAATCACATCATCATCATCATAATCATCATCATTTAATGTCCGTTTTCCATGCTGGCATGGGTTGGACAGTTTGAGTGAAAACCAGTAAGCTGGGGAACTGCACCAGCTCCCCCATCCAATCTGGCAATGTTTCTACAGCTGGATGCCCTCTCTAGTGCCAACCACTCCAAGAGTGTAGTGGGTGCTTTTTACATGGTTGAAAAATGATCATCTTGACCACTCAGCCGTGGCTGCACTATACTTCGTTATATTCTAACTATCTTTTCCTTGCAGACAGGAAGCTGTGTCGGGAGTTGGCCAGACTGCCAATCCTGTGGATGGAACCAAAACGGAGGAAAGTTCACTACATCCATGGAATCGTCAGTAAAACAATTGGTGAGTACAGATTTCGTTTTTTTTTTAGCTGTTTCGGTCACGTCTGCGGCCAGGCTGGGGCACTGCCTCGGAGAATGTTTAGTCGAATGAATCGCGTTTCATACATTTATTGTAGTTTTCCACTTGGTACTTATTCTATTGGTCACTTTTGCCAAACCGCTAAGTTACAGGGACATAAACACAACAACATAGGTTGTCAAGTGATGGTGGAGGACAAACACGGACACAAAGACACACACACACAGGCTGTTATGTTGATCAGATCAACCTGATCTCTTGTCGTAACTGGAGTTCCAGTCTAGTCTGTACTACCACTATTACTGTTATCCATACCATCTCTCACCACCACCACTACTACAACTACAACTACTACTACTACCATTACTACTACCAACACCTCTCCACCACCAGTACTATTGCCTAAACTACTACTCTATCATTACAGATATATCTCCAGATCGTGTTCGCAGGTTTCTCAACAGAATCACCTCCATCTACTCCAACATGGATCCTTACATAAAGCATGGAAACAAAATAGGTGAGTATATATATTTAGACACACTCATACACACTTATATGTGTATATAGACATTTTTTCATCATGTGTTCACAAGAGTTCCAGCACTGCTTCAAACAGTAGAAAATGCCTCTGGACCGATGCATTGCTTGAAATGGAGAATATTTTGAAGGAGATAAAAGTGTAAACATATAAAACTATGTGAATAAAATAATATTACAGAATTCCGGCTTCTTTTGGGTACCCCTTTCGTATACCAGCTGTATGTGTACATAGATATGGGTGTCTGATACCCATACATGTGTATCTGCCATGTGTATGTGTGTCTGGGTGGATGTGCATGTAGATTAGAGTTTATGGCTCATGGCAACAGCATGTTGGTGATTATGTGCATGTTTGCTAGGGTGTGTATACATATGGGTGGAGGCGCAATGGCCCAGTGGTTAGGGCAGCGGACTCACGGTGATAGGATCGCGGTTTCGATTCCCAGACCGGGCGTTGTGAGTGTTTATTGAGCGAAAACACCTAAAAAGTTCCACGAGGCTTACCGGCAGGGGATGGTGGTGGCGGAACCCTGCTGTACTCTTTCACCCCACAACTTTCTCCCACTCTTACTTCCTGTTTCTGTTTGTGC
>NC_069010.1:3053171-3053924 GCF_001194135.2 Octopus bimaculoides
CCCCCCCGAGAACTACGTTAAGGGTACACGTGTCTGTGGAGTGCTCAGCCACTTGCACGTTAGTTTCACGAGCAGGCTGTTCCGTTGATCGGATCAACTGGAACCCTCGACGTCGTAAGCGACGGAGTGCCAACAACAACAACAAGTATACATATGGGTGCAGCTACGTATCAACCATGTGTGAATATTTGCATTTGTGTATATACAGGTGTATATACAGGTGTATATACAGGTGTATATATCAGCTGCATGTGTATCAATTTGTGTGTGTGTGTGTATGTGTGTGTGTGTGTGTGTGCAAAAACACGTGTTAGTATCTGTTGTATGTGCATGCGTGTGCATATCTATTTAGGATGCATGTACTGGTGTGTGCATACGGGTACTTGGTTAATATATATATATGTGTGTATGATAGGCTTCCAACTACCTATCTACAAAACCCACTCACTAGATATTAGGTTGGCCCAGCCTAGAGCAGGGGTTTTCAGTTTGAAAACCCCTGGTTTAGAGATAAGATTTGGCTGCTATTTTCAGCATGGCGATATTTCTTAGATCAGGGGTTTTCAAACTTTTTGACTTGCGGACCCCTTTATATTTCAGGCTTTACCTTAGGGACCCCCTTATAAATGCTTATGAAATTTATACATAAATATTTGCTTAAAATAACATATATTTTTACATTTATTTATTTAACAGTGTTTAACAAAATAGGTTTATTGTCAAGTAAAAGATTTCGATTAAAAAAACATATAT
>NC_069010.1:3055097-3056286 GCF_001194135.2 Octopus bimaculoides
AAAAAGTGTATAAGGAACCCTCATGTATAAAGAGCCCCCTAATTTTGGGGGGCTTAAAATTTGGAAAAAAAGGTTTTGTAAGGGATTATAATACTATCCATGTATAAGAAACTCCCATAATTTTTTAACCTAAATTTTGACAAAAAAGGGTGTATAAACACTTTGTTGTGTAGTGGCGCGAAATTATAGCCGCCATTGAGGAAGTACTATTCTGCGCATGCGCAGGGGACTTCACCACCGGAAGCCCTTCGAGTGCGCATGCGTAGTAAAACTGGTACTTAAAGAGTGAGTTTCACTTTGTTAGGCAGTTGCACGACAGACCTTCTACGTGACAACTCCTCACTCCTCAACGAAGCACTCTTCACTTCGATGGTGATAGCTACTTGCTTCTCTGGCAGGCATCAAGGAAGCCCTTAACCTTCCAATACCAAATTACAACTTAATCAGCGGCTGCTATGCTGAATGACAGGAATTGTGAAACCAAGCATCATCAAAACAAAATAAAACTTATATTTTTATTATGTTGTAAAAATTGTTCTAATGTCTCTTCATATATAATGCTGTTGAAAGGTGATAGAGAGAGACTAATGCCTCTATGACAACTATCAAACTTTTACAGTTGTTATTAAGATGATGTTTGGAACATACAATGTTATTTTACTAAATTCTTCTTTATTTTAAGCTATGTTTTTTACATCATCTGTTTTCTTCTTTTACATCTTTTTCATCTTTTACATCATCTTTTTTCTTCTTTTAAATCTTTTTCATCTTTTACATCATCTGTTTTCTTCTTTTACATCTTTTTCATCATCTGTTTTCTTCTTTTACATCTTTTTCATCTTTTACATTATCTGTTTTCTTCTTCTTGTTCTGTGTGTTGTTGCAGTGTATAACGCATCTGGAGGTCGAAGAACAAAACCTGTGTAACGATGTCTTCAAACTGACTGATTTCCTGGAAGGTCTATTAATGCTGACCAACCTCGATGTACTCAGCCTGCCCAACACCATCCACGTGAATATCTACCCAGAAGCGCCGTACATGTTGAACCAAGTCCTGCGCTCGCTGACCCGACTGCGCAAGCTGCACCTTCCATCCTGTAACTTACGGGATTCCCTCCACACAATACTCAGCGGACTCACAAAGCAGAAGACGGCATTCGAATGCCTCAACCTGCGCGACTGTCGCCTC
>NC_069010.1:3056889-3058663 GCF_001194135.2 Octopus bimaculoides
CACACACACACACATGTATCAACATACACACACATATAAATAACTAAGGCGGCGAAATGTTTAGCGGTATTTCGTTTGCCCGCTACGTTCTGAGTTCAAACTCCACCGAGGTCGACTTTGCCTTTCATCCTTTCGGGGTCGATTAAATAAGTACCAGTTACGCACGGGGGTCGATATAATTGACTTAATCCGTTTGTCTGTCCTTGTTTGTCCCCTCTGTGTTTAGCCCCTTGTGGGCAATAAAGAAATAACACACATATAAATAACCACACCCATATGCACGTACACACACAAACATGTATACAAGCCCATAAATGCATGCATACAGTATATACATATAGATAAACACATTGATATATACACACACATAAACATATGTACATATGCACTTATACACACACACACACACACACACACACACTAACAAACATACACACTGGAACACACTTACAAGCACTGAAAAATACACATACACACATACAGTGACATACACATGCAGACAAAAACACATATACACAAACATATGCACATACTAACAATCACACACACATACACTGACAAGCATACACACACACACACACACACACACACAGAGGGAAACATAAACACTTGGATCCATATACACACACATACACTCAGACATATGCTACATATCCACATACACACTCAAACCCACGCACACAAACTCACAATGCATACACAGACACAAGAACATACAGCTATATGCAAACATGACCCCTAAATTAAATTTCCATTTCCCCCACTAATAAATTTATTTATTTATTTATTTATTTATTTATTTATTATTTTGTATATTTTTCCTGTTGAAAAATAAAACTTTAAAAAATTAAAATCTAAAGAAAAAAAGTCTAAAATTATTTTTTTAACCTTAAATTTACAAAACAAAACAAAAAAAATGCATCTTCTGTAGCTATAGGTGCAGGCGTGGCTGGCTGTGTGGTGAGAGGCTTGCTTCCCAACCACATGTTTCCAGGTTTCGGTCCCACTGCATGGCACCTTCAACAAGTGTCTTCTACTGTAGGAGAATCAACTGTTCAAAGGTGGTTTGCAAATTTAAAGCTGGAAAGTTTAGCTTGGAAGATGACAGTTACAATGGAAGACCTTCAAAATTGGATGAAGATGTTTTGAAGGCAAAAATCAAATGAAATTCAAATATCATGACTAGAGGACTTGCTGAGAAGTTAAGGATTTCTAAAATTATGGCTCATGAACACCTTGTGAAGCTAGGATACATTTCTCGCTGTAATGTATAAGTCCCTCACAAACTCTCAGTAAAGAATTGCTCGGACTGGTATTCCGTTTTGTGATATGCTTTTGAAATGGAATGAAAGGATGCCTTTCTTGAAACAACTTGTGACTGGACTAAGTACAAAAAAACTTAGTGTGAAAAAGATCCTGGAGTTTGTATGAGGATCTCCCAAAACAGTAACCAAAGACGAATATCCATGTCAAAAAAGTTATGCTTTGTGTTCGGTGGGATCATAAAGGGATTATTTATTATGAATTTCTCCCACAAAACCAAAACATTAATCCTGATTTGTACTGTCATTAGCTCTCTCTCTCTCTTTTACTTGTTTCAGTCATTTGACTGCGGCCATGCTGGAGCACTGCCTTTAGTCGAGCAAATCGACCCCAGGACTTATTCTTTGTAAGCCTGGTACTTATTCTATCGATCTCTTTTGCCGAACCGCTAAGTGACAGGGACATAAACACACCAGCATTGGTTGTCAAGCAATGCTAGGGGGACAAACAC
>NC_069010.1:3059630-3060870 GCF_001194135.2 Octopus bimaculoides
TATATATATATGTATGTATATATATCATCATCTTCGTCGTATGTATGGGTAGGACGGTTGACAGGAGTCAGCCAGGTAGAAGCCTACCCCAGGCTACAGTGTGTTGTTTTGGCAGGGTTTTTTACAGCTGGATGCCCTCTCTAACAGTGCTTTTTATGTGGTATTAGCACAGGTGAGGTTAGCTTTGGCATGATTTTTACAGTGTGGACTGGATGCTTTTCACATGGGACGTGTTTTTGTGTCTGTGTTTGTCCCCACTGCTGGACAAACTGTGCTGGTGGGTTTACATCCCTGTAACTTAGCAGTTAGGCAAAAGTAACTGATAAAATAAATATCAAGCTTTAAAAAAAATAATAAGTACTGGGGTTGAAACACTTGATTAATATTTCTTCAAGGCTACAGTCTCATGACTGACACAAGAAAAATGAAAAAAAAAAGAAAAAGAAAACAAACTCAACAACCAAAACAATGACAATATCTACATATTTATTTATATATCCATAACGTGTATATAACCAACGTGTGTATATATGCATATTATATATATATATGTGTGTATATAATAACTTCAACAACATCTTTCCATGCCAGCATGGGTTATGAACAAAAACATGCATGTTTGTGCATGTATGGGCATTTATGCATGTGCGTCTATATGACACATACATACATACATATATATATATATATATACCGGAGTAAGCATATAAAATGTGCAACAAGGTGGAAAAAAGAGTACTCAAATACCAGAGGTAGAGTAATATGCTTTATTTAAAAGCAGCAGAAATATAACAAAAGATTGTTACTCGGAGTTTCACGTTCCCGTTCTAACAAAACTGTCCGATGAACGGGAACGTGAAACGCCGAGTAACAGTCTTTTTTTATATTTCTGCTGCTTTTAAATAAAGTATATATTGATATATATATATGTGTGTGTGTGTATGTATCATGAAAGCAATGAACACATGAAGAGAAGACAACGCAGGAGGGAAAGGTTTTAAAAGACATATTAGCTAAATAATATGTGTGAAAATATATATATATATATATATATATATATGTCCAACCCATGCTAGCATGGAAAGCGGACGTTAAACGAACGATTAAACGATATATACAAACATACATATACAGGTTATTATATACACACACAAACATACATATACACGTTATATATGTGTGTGTGTGTGTGCGCATATATATATATATATATATATATATATATATATATATATATATA
>NC_069010.1:3062387-3066637 GCF_001194135.2 Octopus bimaculoides
GAAACTCCCTGTTAGTTTGGGGTATTTGAGTAAATATAAAATTTTATATATATATATATATATATATATATATAATATACGACAGGCTTCTTTCAGTTTCCATCTACCAAATTCACTCACAAGGCTTTGGTTGAAAACGCTTGTCCTAGGATCGATGCAGTGGGACTGAACCCGGAACCATGTGGTTGGGAAGCAAGCTTCTTACCACACAGCCACTCCTGTGTCTATATATAATTATTTAAGTAAATTTAACATTCGTTTAATTTAGAGGTGACCACACCCACTCCCCTAGCTCAGAAAAATCTGTAATCCAGAAGGAATTTGGAATGAAAGATTCCGAAAAATCAATGTATTGCGTTTGACATGAAGAATACAGTAACCATAGCAACTGGCTTAATTCTTGGTCCAAAGTGTTTGGATGTGGACCCAAGAGGGCTATCAAAATTCCTTGAGGTAACAACATCCTTAATACCCCTAATAAAAGACGGGATGGTCACAGCTGTAACACCTTTGATCATGTTTCCTGGATCAGGACTGGCTTAGGGCTAAACAATAAGGACACATTAGATAATGTAGTCCTAGATACACTATGTCTATATCAAAGACAGGATGGTCACAAATGGAACATCGTTGATCATAGGTCTGCTGGATCAGGACTGACCTGGGGTTAAACAACAACAAGGAAGGGCACATTAGATAATGTAGTCCTAGATACACTGTGTCTGTATGAAAGACAGGATAATTAATCCCAGTAACTGGGACAGGACTGGCCTGGAGTGGTGGAACAGGGAAAGGACACAGGATAATATAGTCCTAGATGCACTATGCATGAATACAAGACAGGATGGTCAAGGGGGGAACATTTTTGATCAGAGGCTTTTTTAGGGTCAGAGCTGACCTTGAATATATCAACAATAACAACAGTGACTTCAAAGAGCCAAACAAAAAAAACAGGCACAGGCCACTGGGACTGCGAAGGGGATCACACAGGTTTTTAAAGTTCAGAGCGTGGTCCACTGGCAAATTCATCTTCATATATCTGTTGGATGACGTCATCGCTGAGCTGCTGTAGTTCTCCAAGGACGACTGCGACACAGTCTGTTGCAATGGCGTCGGCAATTCTGCAATGGAGAGAAAAAACATACCAGGTTTGTTATTTTGTGTTTTTCTCCGTCACAACATAAGAATGAGAAAGGAAGGGGTGGTAGAGGAATGAGAACGGAAGGGGTGGTGGATGAATGAGAAAGGAAGGGGTGGTGGATGAATGAGAAAGGAAGGGGTGATGGATGACCGAGAAAGGAAGGGGTGATAGATGAATGAGAAAGGAAGGGGTGATAGAATGAATAAGGAAGGAAGGGGTGATGGCAGACTGGTAGTGGGAGCGTTTCAACTCTGTGTGTGTGTATGTAAATGTGTGTGTGTGTATCTGTATGTGTGCGCAATGGAAGTGGGATGGTGAACATTCAATGCTGAAAAGAAAAATCAAACAGCGTTTCAATTCTGTGTGAGTATATGTACGTGTGTGCGTGTACAAGGGAAGTATGTGAATGTTTGTATGTGTGAACCAGCGTTCTTTCAGTAACAAGTAAGGACTGATGTCCCATCTCGAAATACAACCACTACATAACATTGTTTCTGTCGCTTACGACGTCGAGGGTTCCAGTTGATCCGATCAACGGAACAGCCTGCTGCTCGTGAAATTAACGTGCAAGTGGCTGAGCACTCCACAGACACGTGTACCCTTAACGTAGTTCTCGGGGGATATTCAGCGTGACACAGAGTGTGACAAGGCTGACCCTTTGAATTACAGGCACAACAGAAACAGGAAGTAAGTGTGAGAGAAAGTTGTGGTGGAAGAGTACAGCAGGGTTCGCCACCATCCCCTGCCGGAGCCTCGTGGAGCTTTTAGGTGTTTTCGCTCAATAAACACTCACAACGCCCGGTCTGGGAATCGAAACCGCGATTCTATGACCGCGAGTCCGCTGCCCTAACCACTGGGCCATTGCGCCTCCACTATCTATTAGAAGGTGGGAGGAAGAAAAGTAGGAATCAAAAGGGGAGATAACCCCTGTCAGCAAGATATATTTAGAAGAAGGGAAAGAGAAAAAGTTGTTGAGAGAGAGAAACAGAGACGAAGACAGACAGATAGATAGGTAGGTAGTTTTGTCATTTTAGAAACAAGTTTTAATTAAAAGCATGAGAATTTTTAAGTGCAAGTCAACGCAATGCAACACAGATTTCAAACAATAACTATTGTATATATACATACTTTCTTATAAATTTTCCTAATTTTAAAACAACATTCGATATATTATAAAAAACTTTATCTTCTCCATCTCAGACGAGCAGAAGTATTGTCTATCAATGTGTATCAACAATCAATTCCATTGTAATGACAATACTTTCGTGAAACGATCGTAAGATGCATTAATTAACAAATTTTTAAGCAGTCATGTTTCATATATTTATATATATTTTTAATACAATACTATTTTAGACATATATATCTTCATGAGGAATTTTTATGATATTAAATTTCATGCTATTATTTCAAAATACAGTATATATAATCGATCGTTAGCCTGATAGACTCGGCTATGTCAAGATGGACTTATGTATTCTTCCTAACATTTGGATTTTTATGTATTCTCTCTCCTACTTGGATTTGAAATGTTGCCACATTTATAATATGTCTTTTCTACAGTAATTTTCTGCATTTTCGTGCAGCTGAAGATTGCTCTTCATATTGCATTTAAGGTAATGCTCGCATTACTTAAATAAATTGAGGTAGCATGAAACGTGCGTACTGCAATCACCTTTGAAATCCGTGTTGCTTATTTTTTTATTTTGATCACCTATCCTTTGGGATACGATATTCGGGTGCCTACGCATAAGTACCATATTCAACCTTGAACCTATATCTAAACCGTCTACTTTATAGTATAAGTATTTTTGACATTTTACACAAAGAGCACACATTATAAATTCAGTGTATAATATTCTAATAGAATAATATTTAATTAATGATACATATATATCACACAGATAGATAGATAAGGTGATAAATTGAATATGTATTCAATTTAAAACCAAGTGGCCTAGCATATAAAAAAATCTAAAAATTCAGAAAAAATTGTATTACACATGTATAAGGGATGACCACTAGGTGGACATCCAATATGCTAGAAAGAGGTCATCAACGACCCAACCACAAAGAACATTTTTCCTTGTGGTTGGGTCGTTGATGACCTCTTTCTAGCATATTGGATGTCCACCTAGTGGTCATCCCTTATACACGTGTAATATATATATATATATATATATGTGTGTGTTGCCAGTGCCGCTGGACTGGCTCCTATGCAGGTGGCACGTAAAATACACCATTTTGAGCGCGGCCGTTGCCAGTACCGCCTGACTGGCCATCGTGCCGGTGGCACATAAAAGCACCCACTACACTCTCTGAGTGGTTGGCGTTAGGAAGGGCATCCAGCTGTAGAAACTCTGCCAAATCAGATTGGAGCCTGGTGTAGCCATCTGGTCTCACCAGTCCTCAGTCAAATCGTCCAACCCATGCTAGCATGGAAAGCGGACATTAAACGATGATGATGATGATGATGATGATATATAACACATACAGTTATCCTTTTGGTTGTTTGTGAATGTGTGCATTTCTCTGTGTGTGTGTGTGTGTGCGTGTTTTTGTATGTCTTTCAAAATATAGAAAACACAACACTGACTTCATAAAGTGACTTTCTCTATAATGACAGGTGATTCTTGTTTTTATCGTTGAGAGAGAGAGAGAAAGAGTGTGCGTCAAAGATAGATTCAAAATTTGTTCCAAATCAAGGAAAAAAACCAATTTGTAGTTGAGCCTATCAATGTGATCACTGAAGATGGTTTCTGCTGGATCATCTATTTTATCTTGGCTAGATCATAAGTCCTGGAGTTGATTTGTTCAACTAAAGGCGGTGCTCCAGCATAGCCGCAGTCAAATGACTGAAAACAAGTAAAAGAATAAAAGAACATAGGTGCAGGTGTGGCTGTGTGGTAAGAAGCATGCTTTTAAATTGAGAATTGAATCTTTATACTGAATTTTTATATTGTAAAAGAGAACAGTGTTTTCGAGGGGTCGGTGGGCGCCGGTGCCCCTCCCATTTCTATTTCATCCTTTTTGTTATCACCTTCATCTCATTAATGTCTGTGTCCAGCCCGCAGCTTCTTTATGTTTGTCTGTCCTTGTTTGTCCCCTC
>NC_069010.1:3066790-3071717 GCF_001194135.2 Octopus bimaculoides
GACTCGTGGTCATAGGATCGCGGTTTTTGATTCCCAGACCAGGCGTTGTGAGTGTTTATTGAGCGAAAACACCTAAAAGCTCCACGAGGTCCTGGCAGGGGATGGTGGCGAACCCTGCTGTACTCTTCCACCACAACTTTCTCTCATTCTTACTTCCTGTTTCTGTTGTGCCTGTAATTCAAAGGGGCCAGCCTTGTCACACTCTGTGTCACGCTGAATATCCCTAAGAACTACATTAAGGGTACATGTGTCTGTGGAGTGCTCAGCCACTTGCACGTTAATTTCACGAGCAGGCTGTTCTGTTGATCGGATCAACAGGAACCCTCGACGTCGTAAGCGACGGAGTGCCAACAACAACATATGAAATAAAGAAGCATGGTTCTGGGTTCAGTGTAAAAGAATATATGTGTGTGTGTATGTATTCATATATCTAAATGCATATATTGCCATGACGATGAATGCGATATTGATGAGAAAAACATACTTCTCCGTGAGTTCCCAGGGATCAAAGTTTTCCACCTGATGGTATGCTGAATTCTTCAGGTACAACAGGTACGCAGCACGGTTCTTCTTCACAGCATCCAAAGTGTGTTTCTGTAGAAAGAGACGGGTCTGTGTTGATGCTGACATCATGTTAGCTGCAGAACAGAGGTGTGAAGGCGCTGGTTTAGACTGGTCTGCCGACTTAGTTTCTTCTTTGGTGAAGATGATGGCTTTCGGAGATATAATACTACAAATATGGAAATGAAATGAATAAACAAAGAAACAAAAGCAAAATGCATGATTAATTGAAAACAAGGCCAGATCCAGCCTCTCACACCTACCCTACAATGGCATTCTAAAAGTAGACAATCACATCATTGAAATCTCAAAGCTATGAGATAATGCATGATTCATTTAAAACAAGGTCAGATCCTACCTCTCACACCTACCAAACAATGTCCTTCTAAAAGTAAACAATCGCTGTGTGTTTAAGAAGTTTAAGTCAAGAAGTGAAGAGGTTCAGGGTTCAATCCCACTGTATGGTACCTTGGGCAAATGCCTTCTATTATAGCCCTGGGCTGACTGATAACTTCTGAGTGAATTTGCTTGATGAAAATTGTATCGAAGCCTACGTGTGTGTGTGTGCGTGCACATGTTTGTGGGTATGTCTGTGTTTGTGCCCCACCATCGTTTGGTGTGTTTATGTTCCTATAACCTAGTGGTTCATCAAAAATGGTTCGATAGAATAAGTACTAGGCTTACAAAGAGCATTTGTGGGTATACATGTGTGTGTGTGTCTTTGTGTTTGTACCCGCCATCCACTGCTTGACCACTGGTGTTGGTTTACATCCCTTATAATCTAGCAGTTCAGCAAAAGAGACCAATAAAATAAGTACCATGAATTGAGAAAAAAATAAACTACAGGGGTTTTGATCTGTTTGACTAAAAGGCCTTCGGCTGCAGTCCAATGACCGAAAAAGATATCCAAAACAACAACAACAACAACAACAACAAGGTTGACTACAGAAATGGTAAGCAATTCAAAAGTGGAAACCGGTTGATAGTTACCTTTGCTGACACCCCTGGGATTGTTTCCTACTTTGAGCTTCAGCTCCATCTTGAACCCCTGGATTGAAGAGAAACAACAACAGCAGTAGTAGCAGCAGCAGCAGCAACAGTGGCAGTAAGAAGACATGGAAGCAAAAACAGTAAAGTTAACCTTTTAGCATTCGGATTACTCTGTCAAATGGAATCCTGGGATTGTACAACAGCAACAACCCAACAGAATGTTCCTTTAAGCACACCTCATTATTTTAGAGTAAGGAAAGTTCGTTCCTCTCACCCTGGAATGAGACGAGTGTGCTCTGCTGCTTGGCTACTAAGGATTTGGCATGGCTGACTGGGAATTGAACATGTTTTGACACTGGCGGCAAATACACACACTTATACACACACATAAAGGCATTTGAGCGAGATCGTTGCCAGTGCCGCTGCACTGGCTCCTGTGCAGGTGGCACGTAAAGTACACCATTTCGAGCGTGGCCGTTGCCTGTACAGCCTGACTGGCCTTCGTGCCGGTGGCACGTAAAAGCACCCACTACACTCTCGGAGTGGTTGGCGTTAGGAAGGGCATCCAGCTGTAGAAACTCTGCCAGATCAGATTGGAGCCTTGTGTAGCCATCTGGTTTCACCAGTCCTCAGTCAAATCGTCCAACCCATGCTAGCATGGAAAGCGGACGTTAAACGATGATGATGATGATATGCTTGTATGTGTGTGCAGAAATACACAGATATAGATAGTGAGAGAGAAGGAAAGAGAGAGACATTATACACACATACAAACATAATTAGATGCTCACACACATAAACTGAGAGAGAGAAAGAAAGAAAGAAAGAGAGACATTACATATATATACAAATATAACTAGATGCACATATATGCAGAAGGAGAGAGAAAGAGTGAGACAGACAGACAGAAAGAGAGGGAGAGAGAGATTACAAAGAAACATTACCATTTGTTGATGCTGGGGGCTTTTGTAACGACGTAGTTGGGTAAACATGCTTCGACCAGGTGTGACGGATTTTCATTTGCTCTTCCTGTAGGGATACAAAATATGAGACAGAGAGCTTTTAAGAACAGACATACATACAAACAATGGATTGCTGGAAAGTTCCTAGCTTTAAGGACATTGCAAAAGGGAGGCCCAACATTCTGAGTTCTTTTACAGGGCTTAGAAAAACTGAAAGACCACTGTGAGAGGTGAGCGGCACATGGATTGAGGGAGATGCAGTGAGTGATGAACACAGGTAGAGAGGTATGGCCAGTTGTGAATATTAAGTGGAGGATCATTAAATAAGCAATCTCTTTCTTTTGGATGGCAAAAGCTTAACCTTTGAATTATAATGTGAAGTAATAGTCACAGCTCTAAGAGAGGTGTATTACCTGTTAATGGCATAAACATGGTTGTATGGTTGAGAAACTTGTTTCCAAACCATTGCCAGTACCGCCTGACTGGTCTTCATGCCGGTGGCACGTAAAAGCACCCACTACACTCTCGGAGTGGTTGGCGTTAGGAAAGGGCATCAAGCTGTAGAAACTCTGCCAAATCAGATGGGAGCCTGGTGTAGCCATCTGGTTTCACCAGTCCTCAGTCAAATCGTCCAACCCATGCCAGCATGGAAAGCGGACGTTAAACGACGATGATGAGAAGGTGGAGGAAATAAGTGGCAGCAAAGTGTGTGTGTTTGTGTGTGCATATGTATGTGCGTGAGAGATGCACAGTACCAGGGATGAAGTCAGAGGTACATGAGGATGGAAATGGTTGGGATGAACAGAAGGAAAGGAGGCTGCAGCTGGCAAAACGGGGGTGGGCGGCACAGGGAGAAAAGGGGGAAGGTGAAGGAGGCATTCAGTGGAAAATATAGGTAGGGATAAGGGATGACACTGAGAATGCATGAGAGTAAAAGGAAATGTTCCCAGGGTGAATGAGTCGTAGGAGGCAGGGTGTCATTTTGCTCTCAACAACAAGTACAACATGAACAACGACAATAACAATACCAGGGAAAACATCAACAGCAATAACAACATAAAGAATAGGTGTGGGTAAGAAGTTTACTTCCTAACCACATTGTTCCGAGTTCAGTCCCACTGTGTGGCACCTTGGGCAAGTGTCTTCTACTATAACCTTGGGCCAATGAAAGCCTTGTGAGTGGATTTGGTAGATGAAAACTGAAAGAAGCCCGTCATATATTTATATATATATGTATGTATCTGTATGTGTGTGTGTATTTAGTTATGTATGTATATATTTATATGAGTGTGTGTGTGTATTTAGTTATGTATGTATATATATATATTTATATGAGTGTGTGTGTGTGTGTATTTAGTTGTGTATATATTCATATTGATATGAATGTGTGTGTGTGTGCATGTCTGTGTTTGTTCCCTGCTACTGCTTGACAAACAATGTTGGTGTGTTTACATCTCTGTAACTTAGCAGTTCAACAAAAGAGACTGATAGAATAAGTACCAGGCTTTAAAAAAAACAATAAATCCTGGAGTCATTTCATTCAACTGAAATTCTACAAAGCGGTGCCCCAACATGGCCGTAGTCTAATAACTGAAACAAGTAAAAGATAAAAAATTGAACCGGAAACAGAAGAAGACCAAACTTGCCTCAATTTCTTGTAACCTGATAATCATTTTATCAATGGACGACATCCCAAAGAATGCTTGCAGCAATGTTTCCGAGGACTCTGTTCTTTCTTCATCACTAGCTAAAGGGTTTTCTTGTTCCTTTACCGAAGGACCGGACTGGACAGCAGGTATACCGAGATCTTTATTGGTTACCATTGGGTCATCATTGGTTTGCATCGAGTGTGGCTCTTGTAGAAACTGCTTCAGTCTTTCGCCGTCTTTGGCACTGTCGTTGTCAACAGCAACAACAACCTCACTTGCAGCAGGGGTTTGAGATTTTGGCAGATCCCCCTTACCGGAAGACTGCGCAAGCTGGTAGAGCATCTGGCGAATATGTCGGTTGTCAAACTGCAATGAGATACAATACATTGTCATCATCATAGTTATTATTTAGCTTCCGTCTAACTCAGTGGTTCCCAAACTATGAGTCGCGAATGGAATCCTAGTGGGTCGCAAAAAGTTGTAAAATTACGCATTAGCTTTGATTAACTGCTGTCTATCGAGATAGTTCAAGTCTCATGTTTTTAATACCAGACTGGTTGTTTTATCAAGCAGTAGGCTTTTTTCACAAACTTAACAAATCAGAGGTGGTCATTTTCTCAAATTATTTATTCGTAACATAATCGTAAAAAGGAAAAGTCTGTTTTTACCTATTTATAAAGAACTTTAAACAACGCGCAGTACAAAACTGATCGAGCCGATAACAGTTACTGCTTCGTTTTGGGCATCTCTTCAAACCCCATACCC
>NC_069010.1:3072016-3073595 GCF_001194135.2 Octopus bimaculoides
TATTGAGCGTAGCAAGAAACAGGCTCATCCTTCTCACAGGCCTCAATGAAAATATAATCTGAAATAAATTTGTTTCTTTCATTAATGTTTTGACCCAGTAGAGTTCAGTGGGTCGCCATAAACTGGTGTCATAAATAGTGGGTCGCGCCTCTAAAAAGTTTGGGAACCACTGGTCTAACCCATTTAGCATGGTAGTGGCGGCGGTGATGGTGGTGGTGGTGGTGGTGGTGGTGGTGGTGGTGATGGCAGTAATGGTGATGATGAAGATGATATTCTTCATATTAAACTGTTTTACTCACCAATTCCCATTGTGATGATGGAAGCTCAGGCCTACCGGTCGCTTGTTTACTGAAATAAACAAACAGGAAAACATTGATCAGCTGGAGGGGCATGGTTGGCAGTGGCTGGTTGTTGATGGTATTGTTTAGCCCCCAGGTAAACTACGATCCAGACCTATGTTCAAAGGTGTTTCAGCTGTGACCATCTTGTCTTTTATTCAGACATAGTGTATCTAGGACTACATTATCTAATGTGACCTTCCTTGTTGCTGTTTAGCGCCAGGTCAGACCTGATCCAGCAGATTTATGATCAAAAGTGTTCCAGTTGTGATCATCCTGTCTTTTATTCAGACATAGTGTATCTAGGACTACATTATCTAATGTACTCTTGAGTCTATTCATTCATGGTTCCAAGTTCTGTCCCACTGTGTGACACCTTGGGCAAGTGTCTCCTACTATAGTGCCGGGCCAAGCAAAGACTTGAAAGTGGATTTAATAGACAGCCTGAGGCTATAGTAGAAGACACTTGCCCAAGGTGCCATGCAGTGGGACTGAACCCATGCAGTGGGACTGACTGTGTGGCAAGCTACTTACCACACAGCCACCCTTATGCCTACTGTCAACGTTTTTTTCTTTTTCTTTTTCCTAGAGAGTTACAAAATGTAAACATTCGTACCAGAAGATATAATATACTATTTCCGAGATATTTCAGGTACAGACAACCATCCCTAGAATTATAGTATTCTTGAGATATACATACATATATTAATGTTGACCACATCAAACTGAAAAGAAATCTCTCTCTCTCTGTCTATCCTTTCCACTCCTGCTTTTCTTCCTCTTTCTCCTCCTCCCTATCTCCCTCTCTTTCTCCTTTTCTCCAAAAAACAAAATTTTCTCCTCTTCTAAACAAAACAAAAAAAAACATCCGATTCACACAAAAAAAATGAAGAAACTCTCTGTTCTTATTATTTTGGTTTTAATATATTTCTTGTAGGGTTCGTTTAAATGAATGAAAGTGCTAATGAAGAATTATCCACAATTCTGATTGCCTCTTTTTCTTAATATTTGTACACCACTTCAAACACTCTATGCATACATACATACATACATACATACATACATATATATATAGGTATATAGATATATATAGGAGTGGCTGTGTGGTAAGTAGCTTGCTTACCAACCACATGGTTCTGGGTTCAGTCCCACTGCGTGGCACCTTGGGCAAGTGTCTGTAACTATAGACTAGGGCCGACCAAAGCCTTGTGAGTGGATTTGGTAGGCGGAAACTGAAAGAA
>NC_069010.1:3073605-3073976 GCF_001194135.2 Octopus bimaculoides
AAAGGCTTGCGGTGAGACTATGTTTAAATATAGAAGCAAATATTTAGACATTTTAAGAGAGTTGCAGTAGAATTGTAACATATTCATAGACAATACTATGACCATACTATCATCAGCTATGACCATTGTAACATATTCATAGACCATAGTGGCCTAGTGGTTAGGGCAGCGGATTCCCAAACCGGGCGTTGTGAGTGTTTAGTGAGCGAAAACACCTAAAGCTCCACGAGGCTCCGGCAGGGGATGGTGGCGAACCCTGCTGTACTCTTTCACCACAACTTTCTCTCACTCTTACTTCCTGTTTCTGTTGTACCCGTATTTCAAAGGGCCAGCTTTGTCACACTGTGTCACGCTGAATATCCCCGAGAACT
>NC_069010.1:3073986-3074594 GCF_001194135.2 Octopus bimaculoides
TTACTTCCTGTTTCTGTTGTACCCGTATTTCAAAGGGCCAGCTTTGTCACACTGTGTCACGCTGAATATCCCCGAGAACTACGTTATGGGTACACATGTCTGTGGAGTGCTCAGCCACATGCACATTAATTTCACGAGCAGGCTGTTCCGTTGATCGGATCAACTGGAACCCTCGACGTCGTAAGCAACGAAGTGCCAACAACAAGAAAGACACACACGCAACGAAATAACATATGCAAACTATAGTGTAAGGGAAATAACTCATACAATATTATTGTATGACTTATCTCCCTTACACCATAATTCTCCTCCAGCCGCATTTCCTGGCGAACCACCATCTACATAGTTACTCCCTTCCCCTCCATTTTTTTTGTTCTCAGATCAACACTGACGTAGAAAGGCCTCACCCTTCCACTACTCCTACCGCTACTGAGCCACAACCTCCCACTTCCAGTGTTGTGCGTGCGTACAAGTTAATAGGCACGCGCAACAAAGTTCAAGGTCAATCTGTGGCAACTGGCTTCACACTGAGTGAGTTAGCTGTTACAATAGCAACAGCGCTGGTATTTTTTTTTCTTTTTTTATCAGACCTGGTATACATATATATA
>NC_069010.1:3074878-3078073 GCF_001194135.2 Octopus bimaculoides
TGTTTCTGTTGTGCCTGTAATTCAAAGGGTCAGCCTTGTCACACTGTGTCACGCTGAATATCCCCCGAGAACTACGTTAAGGGTATACGTGTCTGTGGAGTGCTCAGCCACTTGCACGTTAATTTCACGAGCAAGCTGTTCCGTTGATCGGATCAACTGGAACCCTCGTCGTCGTAAGCGACGGAGTGCCAACAACAACATAGACCATACTATCACCATACTATCATCAATTCTTACAGAATATCTTGGACTATATTATCTGATAGATCCCTCCTTTACTAAGACAGATTGTGACTTGAGAGGCATTCAACTGCTGTTTCTATCAGGTCTAGCTACCTTGTAGAAGTTGCTTGCTCATAGGTATACGTATGTCAGGTCAGGACTACCTTGAAGTTAACCAACAAGGAAAGACACACTAGATAGTGTATCCCTAGATACATTATGTTTGAATAAAAGATTAGATGGTCACAGCTTAAACAACACAGAATGTAGGTACAAGACTGTTAGATGAGGACTGACCTTGGGTTAAACAACAACAACATGACAAATCAGGATACAATTGATATTGTAAAAGACATGATGGTCACAACTGGAACGTCCTTGATCATAGAGTCTGTTGGATCAGGACTGATCTAAAGCTAAACAACACTGAAGAGGGACACTTTAGATAATGTCCCAGATAAACTATGTCTGAATTAGAGACATGATGGTCACAACTGGAACGTCCTTGATCACAGGTCTGTTGGATCAGGGCTGACCCAAAGTTAAACGATAGTTAAGAAGGACACATTAGATAATGTGGTCCTCGATACACTATATCTGAATAATATACAGGAAGGTCACAACTGGAGCACCTATGATCATAGGTCTGCTGGATCAGGACCGGCCTAGGGCTAAACAACAACAACAACAACAACAGCTCAACCAGTTACCTGTAGCTCGGCTGGGTAGATGACGCTGGTTTTCTTCGATGGAAAAAGCTTTGTGGGCCCGGATTTCAATGAGGTTTTCCCCTTGGGATTGATAGTCCGAGATGAAGTGGCCTTCATCCTGTTGCTGTCCTTGTCTTTGTTCTTTGTGTTGTCTGGTCGTTTAGAAACTGTGAGAGAGAGGGGCAAGTGGGGGGGTGATATGTTAATGAACTCAGACAATTTAAGAAGATGGTGTGGGGGGGGAGGGTGCAGTGAGTAAAGGCATGGAGGACTTCAAATTGTTCTTTTTGGATTTTTTAAACTGAAGAGAGGGGGAGGGGGAGCAGCAGAAGAAGAAGAAGAATTAAATAAAGGAGATGAGAAGGAGGGTGAAGGATAGGAGGACAGAAGGAGGGGGGGACAAAGCAGAAGTACATGAAGATGGGGAAGAAGAGGGGGACAGGAGGGAGAGGGGGGTAGGTGTGGAGAAAGAAGAGATGAACAAGAACATCAAATACATCATCATCATCACCATTACTATCATTACTGTCATCATCAGCATCATCATCATCTTCATCAACCTTGTCATCATCATCATCTTCACTATCATCATCACCATCACTTCCACTACCACCGCCATCATCATCATCATCATTGTTTTTAGGTCAGATTCATTTTGTAGGGTTTACGTCTATTTTTCCATGCTGGCATGGGTGACATGAAACCTTAAGTAACTTTTCTGTGACCAGATGACCTGTTCCAGTTGCTAACCCTTACATAATGGGGCATTAGTCCA
This sequence comes from Octopus bimaculoides, assembly GCF_001194135.2. Taxonomy (NCBI): domain Eukaryota; kingdom Metazoa; phylum Mollusca; class Cephalopoda; order Octopoda; family Octopodidae; genus Octopus; species Octopus bimaculoides. The sequence continues at coordinate 3,076,586 of NC_069010.1, forward strand.
ATGGAGAAGCAATCTTCCTGGCTTTTGGCCACATAGTGTTAGGGAAACTGAGTGGAATCAGCATTTACATACACACAGGCATGGCTGTGTGGTTAAGGAGCTTGCTTCCTAACTATGAGGTTTTGAGTTCAATCCCACGGTGCAACCAAAACCTCAGCTTTTTTTATCTTTTACTCTTTTATTTGTTTCAGTCATTTGATTGTGGCCATGCTGGGGCACTGCCTCGAAGAAATTTTGGCCAAATGAATTGACCCCGGGGCTTAATTTTTTTGAGCCTGTGTGGTAAGTAGCTTGCTTACCAACCACATGGTTCCGGGTTCAGTCCCACTGTGTGGCACCTTGGGCAAGTGTCTTCTACTATAGCCTCGGGCTGGCCAAAGCCTTGTGAGTGGATTTGGTAGACGGAAACTGAAAGAAGCCCATCATATATATATGTATATATATGTGTGTCTGTGTTTGTCCCCACAACATAGCTTGAAAACCAATGCTGGTATGTTTACGTCCCCGTAACTTAGCGGTTCGGCTACCTTACCAGAAATATAGCATCAATGGTGCTTCTACCTGGCACAAAACCAAACTGCATCTCATCTAGGCTAACTCTCTCCTTAATTAGTTGGGCTATAACCCTCTCCATGACCTTCATCACCTGATCCAGCAATTTGACACCCCTGTAGTTATTTCTAGTGAAAGCATCACCTTCAGCAGTTGATTATGGTGCTGCTACACCAGTCATTGGGTATGGCTCCTTCGTGAACTGCCTGGTTTAAAATACGGGCGATTAGACCATAACCCACATCACCAGATATTTTAAGCACCTGGATAACTTTGATTGTAGGTCAGTTGGATCAGGACTGACCTGGAGTCTTCACCCTAGATAGAATATCTGGGACCTTTGGAACAGTGCAATGGTGTCCAGTTTGGGGTCTGGTATAGCTCTCGATTCCAAAGTTTGGTGCCAGCCCCTCCAGTATCTTCCACACATATATCACTGCATACTTCCTCCAATTCAAAGAGAGAGAGAGAGAGAGAGAGAAATAGACAGAAAGAGAGTCTGCTAGAGGAAGAGGGTAGATAGAGAGGAATAACTTACAGTCTGTAGTGAAATTTGGTCGCTCAGTCAACTGATTGAAAATGTTTGCCTGGGGTGGAGATGTATTCTCAGACTGGAACTGGCTGCACAAGAGCTGTAGAAAGTGAAGCAAATATATATATGTGTGTGTGTGTGTGTGAATATATATTATGTATGTTTGTATGTATGTATATATGTGTGTGAATATATGTATAGGTATATATATATATATGTGGAGGCGCAATGGCCCAATGGTTAGTGCAGCAGATACGCGATCATAGGATGGCGGTTTCGATTCCCAGACCGGGCGTTGTGAGTGTTTATTGAGCGAAAACACCTAAAAGTTCCACGAGGCTCCGGCAGGGGATGGTGGTGGCGAACCCTGCTGTACTCTTTCACCACAACTTTCTCTCACTCTT
>NC_069010.1:3078851-3081258 GCF_001194135.2 Octopus bimaculoides
ACCAACCAACCAACCCACAGACTGACCAACCAATCAATTGACCATCCGATCCACCAACCAACCAACCCACAGACTGACCAACCATCCAGCCAAGTGACCCCCATAGCAGAGAGGTACTTACTTTTGTACTCGCAATCATCTCGTGCAAACTGTCGACAGCAGCAGAATTGTTGGCCTTGCCAGAGATGTGCGCCATCTCCGACCAGATGCCGATGAGCAGAGAGAGGACATTGAGCATGTGGACAAGGTGGACGACGCAGACAAAGACCATGTTCGGGTTGAGTGTGTAGATGGGTTCTTTCTTCAGGTAGCGGCACATGTCGAGGAAAATTCGGAGGATCCCTTGGAAAATCGATGCCAATCTGTTGCTGAGGTATTTTGTCTGGAAAAAGAGTACGATACTGTCTTTATTCGGGAGAACATTGGATAATGTTGTCCTAGATACACTATCATCGTCATCAATATCGTCATCGTTATCATCATCATCATCATCGTTATCATTGTCGTTGTCATCATGGCCGTCATCATCATCATTGCCATCGTATATCATCATCACCATTGCCATCGTATATCATCATCATCATTGCCATCGTATATCATCATCATCATTATCCGTCATCATCGTTTATCATTATCATTGTGGTCATTGTCATCAGCATCGTTGTCATTATCTTTGTCATTGTTATCATCATTGTCATCATCACGATAGTGTATACTTAGAATAAGGTAGTCAGAATGATGGATGATTCTATATATTTTTTATTTACATTTTATTTGGACCATATGGTTGGGAAGCAAGCTTCTTACCACACAGCTACTCCTGTGTCCAAATGAGAAAAAACAGAATGGTCACAGTTGGACACATTTCCTCACTTCAGCTGGATCATGACTGACCCAGGGCTAAATAGCAACAAGAAGAAGAACAACAACAATGGCAACAACAATTCAATATACTTACATCCTTGTTCTGCTGTCCCAGTAGCGGGCCTCTGTTCTTCGGCATGTGATCCACTTGCCGTTTCAGATCCTGCGCCTGGTGTTTGATGGAGTACAGCTTGCGGGACACTACTTTCACAATGGTGAGGTCTTGGTTTGAACCACCAGCCTCCTGTCCATTCTCTGTCGATTCGTTCAGTCCCTCTGGAACAACAAGAACAACATATATATATATATATATATATATGCACATGTAGACGTGTATGTAGCGTTTCGAGCCTACACTCTTCCACAGAAAGGAACACGGAAAGAAACAAGGAGAGAAAAAAAGAATGTGTAGTGGCTAGTGATCTATCATACGTATTCGCCTTTATATATCTAATCCTTTATATTGAACACTCAATATTTCATATATTCAATAAGACATTCAATACTTCATTTCATTGTACCATCCATTTTTATATTATAAATTATATATTCCATATTCTATATCCTACATTAATTTTACAAGAATATAAATAAAACATAAAAAACAGACAGAGTTGGAACTCTTTTAAATAAAATAATATATTCCTCTATACACGATCATACAAAACCCTTTTTTTGTATTTATTTTTACTCACACACACACACACACACATACATATATATATATATATATATATATAAAGAGAGAGAACAACAAGAACAAGAACAACAATAACAACAACAGCAACAGTGCTATTGAAATGTGAGAGATTTCTGACTCAGCCTACATGTGGCCTGCTCACATGTGGGCTGACATACCTCTCTGGTATATATCGATTTTCAAATTTTGATACAAAGCCATCAACTTCAGGGGAGGGGACAAGTCGATTATATTGACCCCAGTGTTCAAACTGGTACTTATTTTAACAAACCCCGAAAGGACAAAAGGCTAAATCAGCCTTGGCAGAATTTGAACCCAGAACATGAAGTGGGACTAAATATTGCGAAGTATTTTGTCTGGCATGTTAACGTTGTCTCTGCCCTCTCTCTCATATATATTGATATGTGAGCAAGATCATCATCATTATCACCATCATCAATGTCCTCACATAATCAGCATAATCTTTCATCGCTATTATACAGGGTACGTAAGATATTTGAGGACAGATTTATTTATAAAAAAAAAACCCAGATATATAATAACAGATAATAATTTTATTTATCAAAAAATGCTATACTCTCTTTTTACTTGTTTCAGTCATTTGACTGCGGCCATGCTGGAGCACCACCTTTAGTCGAATCAAATCGACCCTAGGACTTATTCTTTGTAAGCCTAGTACTTATTCTATCGGGTCACTTTTTGCCGAACCGCTAAGTTACGGGGACGTGAACACACCAGCATCGGTTGTCAAGCAATGCTGGGGGGGGGGGGGACAAACACAGACACACAAACACATACATATATATACATATATACGACGGACTTCTTCCAGTTTCCGTCTAC
>NC_069010.1:3082214-3084903 GCF_001194135.2 Octopus bimaculoides
ATATATATATAGATATAGATATATCATCATCATCATCATCGTTTAACGTCCGCTTTCCATGCTAGCATGGGTTGGACAATTTGACTGAGGACTGGTGAAACCGGATGGCAACACCAGGCTCCAATTTAAATTTGGCAGAGTTTCTACAGCTGGATGCCCTTCCTAACGCCAACCACTATACAACAGGCTTCTTCCTGTTTTTGTCTACTGAGTCCACTCACATGGCGTTGGCCCGCCTTAGGCTATAGTAGAATACACTTTCCCAAGGTGCCACACAGTGGGACTGAACTTGGAACCATGAGTTTGGGAAGCAAGCTTCTTACCACACAGCCACACACACATAAATGTGTGTGTGTATGTCTGTGCATGTCTTAGTGTTTGTCCCCTGTCAGCATTTAACAATTGGTGTTGGCTTATATATGGCCCCATAAATAGAATTTGAACACAGAAGGTAAAAACACAAAATACTGCTAAGCATTTTGCCTCCTAGGCTGTGGCCCAGCACGGCCGCAGTCCAATGACTGAACCAAGTAAAAAGATAAAAGAAAAAAACGATACCTTTGATAAACGAGCTTAGGAGGGTTTGAATGTCTGTGAGGCAGTTAGCAATGTCTTTGTGGATCCTCTGGAATTTCTGCCTGGTGCAGTCGTGGGTATCACGAGTTGGTGGTGAGTCCGTAGTTGCTTCAAACAAACAAACAGAATGATGATGATGACAACAACAACAACAACAACAATAATAATTACTGAGATGAAATGTTTCGGGAGACTTTTGGTAATATCACAAATGAGGAAGTGGAAAGAAGGATAAGGCAGGCGATAGGACCCCATGAGGAACTTCTTACCACAGTAACGAGATGTAAGCTCAAGTGGTTTGGGCATGTTACCCACTCATCAGGGATGGCCAAAACTAGGGCTGTGGAGTTGAAACAAAAAAACTTCAACTCCGACTTCGACTCCCCTACTATTCTTTTCTACTCTAGGCACAAGGCCTGAAATTTTTAGGAAAGGGGCCAGTTGATCACAGATCTTCTGCATCTGAACTGACTTGGGGGTTAAACAAGAACAAGGAAGAATACATTAGACAATGTAGTCCTAGATACATTACGTCTGAATAAGACAAAATGGTCATGGCAGTAACAGGCCTGCGGAATGAGGAACTTACTTGGGGTTAAACAACGGTGACAAGAAGGACACATTGGATCATGTAGTCCTAGATACATTATGTCAAAATAAAAGACAGGATGGTCACAGCTGGAACATTTTTGATCGTAGGTCTCCTAGATCAGGACTGACCTGGGGCTAAACAACAGCACCAAGGAAGGACACATTATATAATGTAGTCCTAGATACACTATGTCTGAATAAAAGACAAGATGGTTGCAGCTGGAAGATCCTTGATCATAAGTCTGTCTGGAACAAGACTGACCTGGGGCTAAACAACAAGGAAGGACACATTAGATATTGTAGTCCTAGATACACTATGCCTGAATAAAAGACAGGATGGTCACGGCTGGATCATTTTTGATCGTAGGTCTGCTGCATCAGGACTGACCTGGAGATAAACAAGGAAGGACACATTAGATAATGTAGTCCGAGATACACTATGTCTGAATAAAAGACAGGATGGTCACAGCTGGAACAGCTTTGATCATAGCTGACCTATGCCTAAACAACAACAGTATTTACCTGGCAGGTGAGATAACGGGGTCGGCTCGGGTGATCGAGCATTTTGGCACAAATGGTTGGTGTTCTTCCTGGAAACTTGGACACTGGCATTCTTCACTTTGGTTGAGGAACTTCTCTCGATGACCTACAGAATATAGAACATCATCATCATTGTCATCATCATTACTTCTATAACCATCATCATAATCATAATCATTATCAACATCATAATAATTGCTGTCGTCAGCATTGTCATCATCATCATCATCATGAGCACCACCATCATCTTTGTCATCGTCGTCACCACCATCATTATCATCATCATCATTTATCATATCAACCCCCAAAAGGATAAAGTTTACTTTGGTGGAATGTGAAGCCGAAGTGTACAAACAGATGAAATGCCACTAAGTATTTTTTTCACCCCCCCAGGGTACTTAACAACTCTCCCAGTTTCCTACCTTAATAATAATAATAATGATAATAATAACAATAATAACAACAACAATAACAATCATAATAACAAGAGCACTTAGAGAGTGCAAACCTCTGCCAACGCAACACCAACATCCTCTCAATGATTAGCCAGAGGTGATTTTTTTAAATGAGAATATCTGAAATAAAATCCTTCAATGAATCTCATTAGACCTTTTGGTTTTCCCTTCTCTTAAATTCCGGTCTTCCTTTAGTAATCCTGTTGCCTTAGATCAATGTATAGAATTATGTATATATGTAAGTATAGTGTAAAGTGTTAAAATGGATGTATAATCTCCTAATATAATAATGAACTTTGTCTTTTTATATCTTTGTATAGTGGCTGTGTGGTAAGCGGCTTGCTTACCAGCCACATGGTCCCGGGTTCAGTTCCATTGCGTGGCACCTTGGGCAAAGTGTCTTGTACTATAGCCTCGGGCCGACCAAAGCCTTGTGAGTGGATTTGGTAGACTGAAACTGAAAGAAGCCCGTCGTATATGTGTATGTATGTATATATATATATATATATATATATATATATATATAT
>NC_069010.1:3086024-3088441 GCF_001194135.2 Octopus bimaculoides
AAAAAAAAAAAAAAAAAAAAAATTAATTAGACGAAAGCTAATTAATAACATTAACGGTCAGTGCAAACATGGTTGCTGTGTGGTTAAGAAACTTGATTCCCAACAATGTAGTCTTGAGTTCAATCACACTGTGTGGTACCTTGCACAAATGTCTCCTACCATTACACTGAGTCAGTTGACCAAAGCCTTGTGAATGAATCTGATAGATGGAAACTGAAAGAAGCCCATTGTGTTTGGCCACATGGCCACCTCACTAGTGCTGGTGCCACATAAAAACCACCCTGTCTACTCTGTAAAGTGGTTGGCATTAGGAAGGGCATCCAGCCATAGAAACCATGCCAAAGCTGACAACAGAGTTTGGCACAGTTCCTTAAATGATGATGATGGTGATGATGATGACACATATGTGAGCATGTGTGTGTGTGTGTGTGTGTGTTTGTTCCACCACAAATACCACTCACTTGGAAACCGGTGCTGGTTTGTTTACATCTCTGTAACATAACACTTTAGCAAAAGAGACCAATAGAATGAGTACCAGGCTTAAAAAAATAAGCATAGAAGAAAACACTTGCTCACGCAGTGGGACTGAACCTGGAACCATGTGGTTGGGAAGCAAGCTTCGTACCACACAGCCACGCCTACACCTATGGAGGAAATGCTGCCAAATATCTTACTCTCTTCTGAAATCGCTGGCCTTGTGCCAAAATTTGAAACCATTATTAAGAGGGTGACAAGCAGACAGAATCATTTGTGTATCAGAATAAGTGTTTAGTAAGGTGGCGAGCTGGCAGAAACGGGGTCGATAAATTAAGTACCAGTTGCGTACTGGGATCAATCTAATCAAATGCCCCCCACCCCAAAAATTTCTGGCCTTGTGCCTTCAGTAGTAAAGAATATTTAAAGGCAGCGAGCTGGCAGAAACGTTAGCACGCCGGGCGAAATGCTTAGCAGTATTTTGTCTGCCATTACGTTTTGAGTTCAAATTCCGCTGAGGTCGACTTTGCCTTTCATCCTTTTTAGGGTCGATAAATTAAGTACCAGTAATGCACTGGAGTCGATGTAATCAACTTAATCCCTTTGTCTGTCCTTGTTTGTCCCCTCTATGTTTAGCCTCTTGTGGACAATAAATTAACGTGCAAGTGGCTGAGCACTCCACAGACACGTGTACCCTTAACGTAGTTCCCGGGGATATTCGGCGTGACACAGTGTGACAAGGCTGACCCTGTTGAATTACAGGCACAACAGAAACAGGAAGTAAGAGTGAGAGAAAGTTGTGGTGAAAGAGTACAGCAGGGTTCGCCACCGTCCCCTGCCGGAGCCTCGTGGTGCTTTAGGTGTTTTCGCTCAATAAACACTCACAACGCCCGGTCTGGGAATCGAAACCGCGAGTCCGCTGCCCTAACCACTGGGCCATTGCGCCTCCACTATGAGGGGTTATATGGGGTGCTTAAAGTAGAATTCCGCCAAACATGTTCACTGCAATACGTTCCAAAACACAGCGAGCACTCGGCAAAAAAAGTTGGTTCGAAAACAGCCATCTCGGCTTGTATAATATCATCCTTTCCTTTTATCATATTGCTAAGCCTACGACTTCTCTCAGAAAGATATTTCTCGTTAGATTCAGTGCAGCAAGGATACTTGTATTAATTGGTGCAATTTCTGGCGGGAGTTGTTTTACGAACGTCAAATAGGAAATTACCAAGTAAAATAAATTCGATTTCACGAACCGTAAAATAGGAAATTACAAAATAATTGTTCTCGGGACAAGATGAAACACGCATGCATAACCAAGTATTTACATGTTGTGTGTGTGTGTTAGGGCAACTGGAATTTGTGAAGGTACTATCGCTATTCTTCATTGATCCTGGTGAGTTAGGTGATCAGTGAAGAATAGAAACTCTCGGCCCTTCAATCACTTTGATAAGTCTGCCGATTATACATAAACACACACATATACATAAAATATTGTATACATATACTCATATTTTGAGTTCTATTTTTCTTGTTTGCGTCATCATATACACACACACATCCGTCCACCCATTTTCTCCGCCCATTATTCTTGGAAGGGTCGTATGGGTAGAGTCGTTTGGCACCTCCATACGTACATACACACACTCACACAAGCACAAATATTCTTTTTTACTCCAAGGCCCGAAATTTTGGGGGAGGGGGGGCAGTCGATTAGATCGACCCCAGTACGCAACGATAAAAGACAAAGTCGATCTCGGCGGAATTTGAACTCAGCACGTAAAGACAGACGAAATACCGCTAAGCATTTCGTCCGGCGTGCTAACGTTTCTGCCAGCTCGCCGCCTTAACACAAACACAAATATTGACAGATACGTGCATACATACGTACAGCCATAATGTGTATGTATATGTGTACGTATTCGACTGCGCGTCTGTGTATAAGA
>NC_069010.1:3088697-3089524 GCF_001194135.2 Octopus bimaculoides
GATAGATAGATAGATGGATGGATGGACAGACAGATCGATCGATAGATAGATAGATAGATAGACAGGTAGATCGATCGATGGATAGATAGATAGATAGACAGACAGATCGATCGATCGATAGATAGATAGATAGATAGGCAGACAGATAGATCGATAGATAGATAGATAGGCAGACAGATAGATAGATAGATAGATAGATAGATAGATAGAGAGGCAGACAGACAGATAGATCGATCGATGGATAGATAGATAGATAGATAGATAGATAATGTATAGGCTATACATATGAATACATGTATGGAAGTATAAAGTCTCTCTCTCTAGGTTAGCCATAGATCAAATAGAGTTTTAAAAAGTGGGTGTATTTACCTTCCAAACCTACAAACTACTCCAGTGCCGGAGCGAAGATCCTATCTTGGCCTTAGTTTCAATAAATCAAGTTTGTTGTTGTAGCAACATCGGAAAAAAATGGCAGGAGAGGTGGAGAGTTAAGGGAAGTAACTCTGTTTTTATCATTTCTTTGTATTCAAATGCGCGCGCGATGTGAGGAGCGAGCGTATGTGTGTGTGTGTGTGTGTGTGTGTATACATATCTTTTAACTGTTTAGACTGCGACCATGCTGGGGCACAGCCTTGAAGATTTTCAGTTGAACGAATCGACCTCAGTACTTATCTTGGCACTATCATGCTATTAGCTGTCAGAAGTGAAAGTGCTCACTGCCTGCTAGTGAAGTATCTGTCTGTCTGCCTGTCTGTCTGCATGCCTGTTGCTAGCCTGTCGATTCTTTGGCTACTGACAGCTAATACCATGACTGGCCGAAGCGAGCT
>NC_069010.1:3090997-3091925 GCF_001194135.2 Octopus bimaculoides
ATATATATATATATATACATATATAAGGATTTACTTTTCGTAATGAGATAAAAAACCAAGGCTGTGTATATTTTAGAACATTTATAAATATGTCTTACAGCTGTTTCCAGGATATTTATTATATCCCTTCATCGGAGACGGTGTGAGAGGATGGTTAAGCAATAGTTAATTTAGATGTGTTTGTCCCCTTCACGCCATTATTTGGCAACTGATGCTGGTGAGTTTATGTCCCTGTGACTTAGCGGTTTAGCCAATAGAATAAGTACTAGGAATAAGTTTTGGGGTCGATTTCTTTGACTAACACCCTTTAAGACGGTGCTCCAGCATGGCCACAATCAAATGACTGAAACAAAAGAATAACTAACGGTAAGATGGAAAATAATGTTTAGTTTTAAGTACTTGCACTTTATTTACAGGAGTGGCTGTGTGGTAAGTAGCTTGCTTACCAACCGCATGGTTCCGGGTTCAGTCCCACTGCATGGCACCTTGGACAAGCGTCTTCTACTATAGCCTTGAGCTGACTAAAGCGTTATGAGAGGATTTGGTAGACGGAAACTGAAAGAAGCCCGTCATATATATGTGTGTGTGTGTACACGTTTGTCCCCCACCGTCACTTGACAACCGATGTTGGTGTGTTTACGTCCCCGTAACATACCGGTTCGGCAAAAGAGACCGATAGAATAAGTACTAGGCTTACAAAGAATAAGTCCTGGGGTCGATTTGCTCGACTAAAAGGCGGTGCTCCAGCATGGCCGCAGTCAAATGACTGAAACAAATAAAAGAATAAAATAATTTGAAAAGTTTTCTCCTGTTTTTTTTTTCCCCTGTCTCTTTATTGCAAAATCTTTGATCAGATCCTCACTATGACACCATGAACAATCCGAAATTATATTTGTAATCATATAAACCACTTGGAATATTAATATAG
>NC_069010.1:3092419-3095465 GCF_001194135.2 Octopus bimaculoides
CACACACACACACACACACACACACACACACACACACACACACCCGGACCCTCAAACACAAGTAGCACCAGATTATTAATTTCCAGAGAGAACGAATGATTTTCGCCTTCAGTAGAGAAAATTTGAAAAAAAGAATTTGTTCCTGGGAAGAAATTTTAAAAGGGTCTTAAATCATTTCCAGTGTTTATCGACCCCCTTGGATAGCCACATAGTCCCATTCCTTAGGAGTTAATAATGACCACTATGCTGACCCCTGCTCTAACATAATTTCCACTACAGCAGATACATACGCAATGCACGCACTCACACACACACACATACACACGTAAACACACACTGTGCACTGCACACGATAATTCATACACAAGGGACGCCACTCTTTGCGAACTTGTCTTAAATATTGATGGAGTTGTCTCGACTGACAGGTGGCAGCGTTCATATTACTGGCATGTTGAGAGATGAAATTTAGAAGAAGGAGAGAGACAGACAGTGAGAGGGAAAGAGAGAGACAGACAGTGAGAGGGAAAGAGAGAGACAGACAGTGAGAGGGAAAGAGAGAGACAGACAGACTGACGGTGAAACGGAAAGAGAGAGAGAGACAGACAGTGAGAGGGAAAGAGAGAGAGAGAGAGAGAATTATTATTATGGTGTAGTGGTTAAGAGCATGGGCTACTAACCCCAAGATTCCGAGTTCGATTCCAGGCAGTGACCTGAATAATAATAATAATAATAATAATAACATCAAAAAATACCTTAGGAATGATAATCAAGGTTTGAAATTTCCCCAAGACACCTGATGAAGGCTGGAGGGTATATCAGTCGAAACGTTGTGTTAACAACAAACAAGATGACGACAAATATCTGTCAAATGTAAATGATGTACATAATTCATCATCTCTTAAATATAGAACTGTAGATAACAGTGAGAAAAAGAAAGGGAAACTTTAATCATTATCAATAACACAGAAAGTGAAGTTACTATGGAAACTTGATCCTGGTGTGTCTGTGCAGCAGCTCGCTGAAGAATATGGTAACAAGAGACCTTTTTTGAGCAGCTTCACCAGCTTAAGTCAGTACTAGGAGAAAAACGACCATCTTTGGTCTCAAGATGGTTCTTCCATCAGGATAATGCTCAGACACATAAAACGAGGTTGACATTCCAAAGGCTGGAGCAGTTTGAATGGGAAATGATGCACCACCCACCATATTCGCCAGACATTGCCTCATCTGATCATCATTTATTCTGCAGTCTTCAAAATCATTTGGACAGAAAGAATATGAAATCTGTAGATGAGGTCAGAACAGTACTGGAGGAGTATTTTTCGTCACGGACAAGTGAATTTTAGAAGAGGGGCCTTGCAAGTTTACCAGATAGGTGGAAGAGCATTGTAGAAAATGAAGGAGAGTATATTTTAGATTAAAAAAGAACTTTGCTCATCTTATTTTTGAAAAGTAAAAGAAGTATAAAAAAAAAACAAATTATTTATGGGATGACCCAATATATATATATATATATATATATATATATACACACAAATATATATCTTTTGTGTACTTCAGAGATGAATACCATCAACCACATATCAGAATTCCCTGTCTTGGATTGCGTCAGTAGATCAGAGTCTTCAGCCAGTTGGTCAATAAATGTGCTGGTAGGACGACCCCTAGGTCGCTTTCCGTGTATTCATTCCCACATCAGAATTTCAATCACAACTTCATCTGTGCTATGAAAGCAGTGTTCATAAAATCTTGGTCTTCTTCCTATTATGGTGGAGGTAAAGCTTGCAAGATTATCATAAAGAACCTGGTTAGTCATATGGGAATGCCACTTGATGCTAATTGTTGCTTGCAAAAGTCTTGTGTATGTTCCAATGGTGGAGGTAAAGATTGTAAGATTATCATGAAGAACTGGGTTTGTTGTATGGGACTGCCAGTTGATGTTAAGTTCTGTTCTCAGAAGTCTTGTGTACGTTCTATCTAATTTTCTATGTTGTGCTTTAGTTGAACCATAAGCATTTAAACTAGCTATGTCTGGCCCATTTAAACTGGCCATATCAGGTCCAAATATTGTTTGGCTTCTCACATCTACCTGACAATGTCATTCTAAAAATAAACAATCCCATCACTGGAATCTTGGAGCTACAGGATAATGCATGATTAATTCTAAGCAATGTAAATGGATTTTGACAGCATTTAATTCCACATATATTTTTGGGTATATATAGGGAAAAACAAGTGTTAACACTCTGAGTAATATACAAGAACAATCAACAAGCAACAACAGTAATAAGAACAAACAACAATATATTTTTATCTCACCAAATTTATTTCGAAATATGGCCATCAATAACAACAACAACAACAACATCAACAATAATCATGAAAGTAATAAAAAAAAAATTATAATAATTTTAGTAGTAATAATAATACTAACAGTAGTAGTAATAATAATAATAATAATAATAGTAATAATAATAGTAATTATTATTACACATATTACCATTATTATTATGATTATTATAACAACAATGATAATAAAAAGTAATAACAATAACAATGATTATAATAATAATAATAGTAATAATAATAGCAATAATAATAATAATAACTAGAACAGTTATAATGTTGTTTATATCATTATTATTATTACTATCATTATTATAATTATTATTATTATTATTATTATTATTATTATTATTATTATTATTATTATTATGGTAGCTATGACGGTTGAAACCAATTGCAATAAGATGTGTCATATTAATTAGTGGCACTAATTAATTAGTTATAATAATGATGATAATGTTGGATAGATTTTGATATACATACACATTATATATATTTATATATTAATGTATAAACAGGATTCAGTAGCAGTCATGCCTCTTTAGTATAGGAAATGTTATCAGCACACACACACACATATATACATACATACATATATGCATGTGTGTGTATATATATACACACACACACATACATACATATATATACATGTGTATATATATATATATATATATATATATATATATATATATATATATAT
>NC_069010.1:3098317-3099755 GCF_001194135.2 Octopus bimaculoides
TTGCATGTATAATTTAATGAAGCTTCTGAGAATCAGTCTGATAGTTGCTACTTGAAGTTCTTATGTGAAAATGAATGGTTATTCTTGATAAGATGTATTCTATTTTTACTAGTTCTCTGTACAAGTTTCATTCAGTTCAGCTATTTGTAAATAAATAAATATATATATATATATATATAATTTAATAATAAGGGTAGAAATTGATATTAATCAATTAGAACCAGTGGTCTAGCATATTTAAAAAAATCCGAAGATTAAAATTATATTACATACAAAAATAAGAGGAATGACCAGCAAAAGTGGACTCCTATATGCTAGAAATAGATGCCGAATCATCTAACCACGAAGAATATGTTCTCAGTAAAAATTTTACTGAGAACATATCCTTCGTGGTTAGATGATTCGGCATCTATGAGAACATATTCTTCGTGGTTAGATGATTCGGCATCTATTTCTAGCATATAGGAGTCCACTTTTGCTGGTCATTCCTCTTATCTTTGCATATATATATATATATATACATATATATAAATATATATGTATGTGTGTATACATACATACATATATGCACACACATATATATGTGTGTGTGTGTATATGTATATATATGTGTGTGTGTGTGTGTGTGTGTGTGTGTGTGTGTGTATATATACATGAAATGCACATACATCATATATATATATATGTATGTGTGTGTATGAATACCTATCTCTCTATATCTATATATACTTATAAATGTATGGATATTTATTTATATATACACAGACACATGCACAGGTTGTATGTATAACAAAGTGAAAAAGAAATAAAACCCAAGGAAAATAGAGACAGTGGGTTCAGACGCCGTCTCCTGATTCATTCAAAATGTACCATCTTCTTTTCTTCACAGAGTGCTGAATGCATTTCCATCACAATGTGAACTTTCCATCCAAAAAACAACCATTTAGGTAACATTATGTTATACATTCTGTCTCAAGGCAGTCTCTCGCCTTCAAATACATAATAGCTTTTCAGATATTTCATCTCCTTTTCATATCTGCTCGAGTTGAATCCATTTACATCTGATTCAGTTCAACAAGATCCACAATGGGGCATTATGGGCACCAATCTACGCCAAGTAGGGTTCAGTATGGTCAACATTGGCGAAGCTGTGTCCAGTAATGTCCATGATGATCTATTTTAGGTCCACAGTTTATTTTTGATATGACATGTTTTAAAATACACATAGTATAGTTTTGTGATTTTAAAAAATTTGAAAAAATTATCAATGTATTTTCTGTTACACATCAGGGAAATCACTAAGTTTTCTATATATTCACATGTTAAACACTATATATATATATATGCATTTTAGTATATATATATATATACATATAGACATACATATTTGTATGCATACATATATGTACATATATATATATGTGTGTATGTATATATA
>NC_069010.1:3108461-3111458 GCF_001194135.2 Octopus bimaculoides
GTACCAATAATTGTTGGAGCCCTGGGAACAGTGAGTAAAAATCTCAAGAAGTACATGGAACAAATAGGGGCTGCAATAAGGGTGGAGCAAAGGAAATAATAATAATAATAATAATAATAATAATAGCAATAATAATAGCAACAACAACAACAACAATAATAATAATAATAATAATAATGATAATAATAATCCTTTCTACTATAGGCACAAGGCCTAAAATTTTTGGAGAGGGGACGAGTTGATTACATTGACCCCAGTACTCAACTGGTACTTAATTTATCGACCCTAAAATGATGAAAGACAAAGTCGACCCTAGTGGCGTTTGAACTCAGAATGTGAAGATAGATGAAATACCACTTAACATTTCACCCAGCATGCTAATGATTCTGCCACCTTGCCAGATAATAAAAATAATCCTTTCCACTAAAAGCAGAAGGCCTGGGATTCTGGGGGAGGGGGTGAATTGATTCCTTATGCTAGCAGAGTGGATACCAAAGAAATTGGAAAAAATGTGAAATAACAGGATCCAGTCGAAGAACTGAAGAGACTGTGGAAGACCAAGACAACAATTATTCCTGTAGTAATAGGTGCACTCGGCCACATCAACCAAAATGCTTCTTAAAAGACTGAAAGAGATCGGAATTGAAACTTGCATTGTCGATCTGCAGAAAAGTACCATTTTATATTCTGCAAGAATCTTAAGAAAGATTCTGGAGGTTTGAGGAAACTTGTTGTCATCAAACCTCAGGATTATGTAACTGCTAACTAAAGTAGCATTTAATAGTTATATAAAAAAATAAATAAATACGCCCTTTTTAAAGCCTAGCCAGGCTCATGGGCCCGGTTTCCCGGTTTCAATGGCTTATGTGTTCCCCAGCTGGACAGGACGCCAGTCCATCGCAGCGTTACTCATTTTTGCCAGCTGAGTGAACCGGAGCAACGTGAAATGAAGTGTTTTGCCCAAGAACACAACACGTCGCCCGGTCCAGGAATCGAAACCACAATCTTACGATCATGGTGCTGACACCCTAACCACTAAGCCACGCACCTCCACCTAATAGTTATATATAGTAATAATAATAATAATAATAATAATAAAATGATGATGATGATAATAATGAATGATGATGATGATGATGATGATGATGATGATGATGATGATGATGACGACGACGACGACGATGACGACGACGATGATGATGATGATGGTGATTTGGAGCATGAGAACAGTAGAGGTCATGCCTATAATAAATGGTGTGTTGGGAACTGTAAGCAAAGACATAGACAAGGGGATTGGAATAGAAAGCTGTGTAGAACTCCTACAGAAAGTTTGTCTCTCTTAGGGACAGCAAGGATTATCAATCAGGAGGGTTCTAAGTGCTTGAAAGACTGCTGAAAACTTGTGGATACCTAAGGTTACAGGGAGTAAACCTGCTGCTACCCACATAGATCCTACCAGGAATAGGACCGAACCTGAGCCAAACCAAAATAATAATAATAATAATATTGATGATAGTGACAATGATGATGATGATGATGATAAAGAAACTCACTATAATAATGGCTGCTTCTCTATTTGCCACAAGGTCGATATATAAGAGTGGAACATTATTTAGAGATATTGAAAAAGATAAGAAATGTAACAAAACAACATAGAAATGAAAGAATTTATAAAAACAACAACAATAATAGTCAAAGGTATAAAATATAACATTCTGATAAAGTTGTGGTGGTGGTGGTGGTGGTGGGGATGGCCTCTCTGGAAGAGACCAATCCATCAACACCATAGGATATCTTCATTTCTAAAGGCTGTTTCTCGGTAGGGGTTCTTCGGAGTGGAAGCATGGAGAGAGGGTAACCCCATCCCCATGGGTGAGATCATTTGTGCAGCTGTCACCATTCAATAACGAAGCCAAATGAGGGTGCTGCTATGTGGTTGCTGGACATCCCAGAAATAGCAACCAAATCTCTGCCTCAAATCTTATAACCCTGAATGGAAATGTGTTCCTGGAGAGTTGGGTTCCCTGCCCGTGAAAAAAGTCAGGATGGCCAGAGACAGAGTGTCATTAGTAGGTGATAGCTCTGCTGAATCTTAACTAGCCTAGGGTTAAATAACAAGGAAGGACATGTTTTAAAATGCAATCCTAGATATACACTGTCTGAATAAAATACAGGATGGCCACAGGTGGGACATCTTTGATTATGGACCCACTGGATCTGGACTCACCCAGGGTTAAACAACAAGAAGGAATGACACAGTAGATGATGCAGTCTTAGATACATTATGTCTAAATAAAAGACAGGATGGTCATGGCTGGAACATTCTGCTGGATCTGAAACTGACCTGGGATTAATGTAGTGGTGACGGTATGGCAATAGCAGCAGTAGTGCAGGTGGTGGTGATGATGGTAGTGGTAGAGGTGGTGGTGATGATGATGATGTGGATGATGATGATGGTTGTGAGAATGATAATGATGATGACGATGGTGATGACATTATGATTCAACACCGCCACCATCACCACCACCACTACCATCATCATTGTCATCATCATCGTCATCATCTTCATCAACATATGCCTGCTCCCCCTTCCTGCTCCTCTTCCTCATCATACCCCCCTCCTCTTCCTCCTCCTCCTTCTCCTCCTCCTCATCATCATTACTACACCCCACCACCAGCACTGTTGCAGTGACCAACTAACTTCTCCACTGCAGGCAACATAAACATTGTCTGCACCATCTTCAATGACAACAACAACAACAACAACAGTAAAAGAACAACAAACACAAAAAAAAAAAGTCAATCAACACGCACAAATTGTTACAGATCCTGTCACCACCAGATGTCACCAGCGCACAAGACGTTAACTGAATTTTAAAGCATTAAAATTGATATTATTTATTAATGTTTAAACACAAACACACACACACACACACACACGTTCATATACGTTTACATACACAGACACATGCCAAGATATATATATATATATATATA
>NC_069010.1:3114654-3125054 GCF_001194135.2 Octopus bimaculoides
TATATGTATATATATATACACACACACGTGCATATATATATAGATAGATATAGATATACATCCATATAGATTTACTTTTGTTTGTGTGCTTTGTAACAATTTTTCTGTTTTTGTTGTTTATATTTTTCAATTTTTCTTCATCTACATATGTATGTGTGTATATATATATATATGAATGCATATACATGTATGTATATATATGCATATGCATGTGCGTACAAACACACCCACACATGCAGATACATATATATGTATATTTATATATATATATGTGTGTGTGTTATTTCTATGTATGTATGTTATTTTTTATCTGTTTTTTTTTGTTTGAATGTTTTATTATTTTGTTTGTTTGTTTTAATTTTGCTTGTTTTTGGTTTTGTTTTTTTTCATTCACACCTGCTCAGCTTTTCCTCCGCTCCCTCCATTTATGCGGGTGTTTGTCTTCTTGGATTTACCTGTTTTTTTCCGTCTCTTCTCAGGTACGGGAGTCAACAAGTATTTGAAGCGCTACAAAAATGAGGAAAATGAAGGTTATATGCGGCTGTTTGTAATCTTCGATTTACCAGTCTTCTTTCTTCGTTTCCATGGCACCGGGGTGGTTAGATACGTCAGACGCTAGAAAGGAGAGAAGGAGGAGAAGGGAGAGAGAGAGAGAGAGAGAGCGCGGGACGGAGAGGGAGGGAAAGAGGAAAAAAAAAAAGAAGACAACAAAAATGATGGTTACAATAGGGTTCGTAATATTGGAATTTTGTGGAAGAAGGAGGCAAAGGAGAAGGAGGAGAAGGAAGAGAAGATGATGATGATGATGATGAAGTATAGGAAGATAATGATGACGACGGCGACAACAACAACGACGACGAAGAAGAAGAAGAATCGGAAAAAGAAGAAGAAGAAGCAGACGCGGAAAAAGAAGAAGAAGTGGAAGAAGAAGCGGAAGAAGAAGAAGAAGAAGAAGAAGAAGAAGCAGAAGTGGAAAAAGAAGAAGAAGAAGTGGAAGAAGAAGCGGAAGAAGAAGAAGAAGAAGAAGAAGAAGCAGAAGAAGAAGAAGTAGAAGAGGAAGAAGAAGAAGAAGAAGAAGAAGAAGAAGAGGAAGAGGAAGAAGAAGAAAAAGAAGAAGAAGAAGATGAAGAAGAAGATGAAGAAGAAAAGATGTTGATGACAATGAACAAGAATGTTAGAGAAATATCTAGAATCTATTAAGTTATATTGTACAAAGCAGTAGTTACAAACTCCCCTAAACATAATATTATATAACATAAACTGTTATTAAAAATATATATATATATAAAAGACCAGCAAATTGTTTCGACTTAATACAAAGACATTTGAAGGGTCATAATACAAAGACATTTGAATTAATTTTTACAATCCAGCCGTCCTTTCATACGGAATTTCATCTATCTTTAAACTATGACCCTGAGATGACTTATATATAAGGGAACTCTTATTATGTATATATATCAGAAAATGTATATTAAGACAAAACAATTTGTTGGCCTAGTATGATTTTTTAAATAATTGTTGATGTTATATATTATGTTATATTATATTCATAGTGTATTATGTAATATTTGTAATATAAATAAATTATTGGATTGTCAATAGTATCTCTTAATTTAATTTATCTTTGTAATTGCATTATACCCATATTTATATGATATTCAACTGACGTACCAGTGAATTGGATGTTTAACACGCCCCTTTGAAGGTTCTCTTTTCCTCAGTTTGTTACTTTATCTATATATATGCATATGTATGTCTATCTATCTATCTACAGACATATATATATATATATATATATATATATATCATCGTTTAACGTCCGCCCTCCATGCTAGCATGGGTTGGACGATTTGACTAAGGACTGGTGTACCAGATGGCTACACCAGGCTCCAATCTGATTTGGCAGAGTTTCTACAGCTGGATGCCCTTCCTAACGCCAACCCCTCCGAGAATGTAGTGGGCGCTAGTCTAGTTTTATATTTTTCAATGTTTCTTTTTTTCTCTCAATTTTTTTGAATGTGTTTCTTGCTGTTTGAAATAACACAATTCCTATTTCTCTCATCAAAGTTTCTAGACCTTCACAGTCTCGTTTTCATCTTCACTGATGAGATATTATTACCAGCATGTTTTGTTGTCACTTCACAATAGGCAAAGCCAATGTGATTGATTCAGACATAAACACTAGGATTTTAGGAGATGAGGAATTATTTACATTTTTTTTACATTTCATTATATTACATTTATATTATAAAGAACCTCCAAAAACTAGACACTAACATCTAAACATTGTTCACTCTTAATTAGGTCACCTATGAAGAAAGCCAAACGATACCAAAATAAGCAACACCCATAAAATGTGAATCTAAAAACACTTTCCACTTTAAAAAGAATGAAGGGCAACTCAGAATAATGGGACTAAGAAACAAGAAATTCGATGCTGAGTACAAAAGTGTACTCCCATCATCAGCTGCCAAACGGATATCACAATGGTTTTGACACCTAGGCAGTACCATTCAATCTGGCAGTGTTGACAGCATTAAAATTATAATTGCTGCCTGGGAATCCACCAGCTTATTATTACAATGAAGGATGTGAAAGAAAACAAATAGTAATAATTTACAGCAACAAATCGTATGTATGTATGAATTATAGATGCATGTCATGTATATCGTATAGACGGTATCATAGTGAGAGAGAGAGAGAGAGAGAAAGAGAAAGAATGAAAGAACAAAATGCAAAAATATGAATTGATAATGAAGAAAGGGAGGCAGCAGGGAGGTGGGTGGGTGTGCAAATCTTGTATTGCTGAGAAACGGCGTTCCGGAAGATGCAATTGCGTGCTCGTGTGCACATCTCGTCATGTGTAGCTGAAGCCAAACGGTGGATTACACACATGGAAAACAACAGCAATAACAACAACAGGCATTACAAATAAATGAATAAATAAACAAATAAATGAATAAATAAATAAATAAATAATTAAATAAATAAATGACTGACATAAGCAAAATGATTAAATAAAACAATATGTATATGTATGTATATATTTATGTATATATATATATGTGTATATATATATATATATATATATATATATATATATATATATATATATATATATATATACACACACACACACATATATATATATATGTATGTATGTGTGCATGATGTATGTATTTTTATTTTTGTGTGTGCATATGTACATATATGTGTGTGTGTGTGTGTGTGTGCCATATTTGATGTCATATAGGACATACTGGTTTTTCTCCACCAAAATGTCTCAAAAATATCACCCTGGGTTCTATATGCAATGTTGGGCCAATGTTACATGGTTTTATGCATTCAAAGTATTTTTCTCTGAATGTATGCTGCTGAAATTGGGACATGTCTGATGCGCCCATGCATTTTTCAAGCCATCAAATATACTATGTATGTATGTATCTATGTATGTATGTATGTATGTACAGGGGTTGGACAAAATAATGGAAACACCTAGCATCATAGCATCATAATTTTCAACTATCTATAAAACTGTCAAAAGCTTGTTTATTTTTATGTTTTTTGTATTTATTATTAGTGTTGCTTAATATGTTTTGCTAAAATTGCTGTTTCTTTTCAGATATCATCGAAACACTTCATTTAAAGTTGCTCCAGCAGCAGCAACACTAATGCCGATAATAGCAACATTAGCAACGGTAGTGAAAGTATGAGCACCAACAGTAGCACTATTGTTAGCACTATTGTTAGCAACAGTAACTGGGAGCAAAATGACAACAGCAACAGTTGTTGCTATTTTGTTGACTGAGCAGCAACGGCAGAGGCATAATAAATACTGGCACACATAGCAACATAGCAACGACAATAAAACAGTAATAGCCACATTAGCAGTAGCAACAGGGGAGTCATTACAAACACCCAATACGAAGAAAGTAGCAACAACAAAATGACTGAGAAACATCAACTTCTGGAAAGAGAATTTGGCACAATCATGCAGAAACTGAAACAGTTGGAGAAGATTGACATTACAATTAACGAAGCAACGGTGGTGGAATTAGCAACGTGTACTAAAATAGCAATAATACAACCAGTAGCAGTGGTGGATAGCAACAGTGGAGACATTATCAATGCAAAATGTCAACAAAGCAGTAACAGCACCTTTGACAACAACAACAGTAAAAGAGCGAGGTATTATCAACATTAGCACAAACAAAATAGCAACATAAAAAGTAGCAATAGTGGAGACGTTATGAATATCAACTTAAATGGCAACAGAAATACTAGCAACAAAAACAGTGGTAACATTATTAACTCTAACATTAACAAAATAGGAATGTCGATAACAACAAGAACACCAACAGTAGCAACACCAATAGCAACAATGGAGACAGTTGCAACACCAATAGCAACACAGACATGGGTAAAAGAACAACAAAAGCAACAAGATCAAGAAAATTGCAACAGCAACACTGAGGAAACAGTAACGATAACATTGAGAAAATAGCAACAGCAAATATTAAGAAATTAGCAACATCAACAACAATTACATGAAAAGAGCAATATCAAGGATATAGCAACATCAATGGCAATGCATACAAAGAATAGCAACATTAATACTGAGAAAGCAGCAGCACCAAGGAAATAGCAACAATGAAGGGGGGAAAATAGCAACATCATTTGTAACGTTGATGAAAATAGCACCGTAAAAGGATCGAGAATATAGCAACAGCATGATCGAACAAAAGTAATGCGGCAGGGGTGGAAAGAAAAGCATTATCAACGTTATCAGCAAGAAATAGCAACAACATCAATGAGACAACACTGAGAAAGTAGAGAAGCAATAGAGAATTTAAATATAAAAAAAAACAAAAAAAACAACAGTAACAATCAAAGAAAAAATTTTATGGCCAGCTGTAGCTTGCTTGTGGTTAGTTAGGTGTGCGGTTGCAAATATTGTCTTACCTCTTTAGCTGTCCCGGGTGTGGTGACCAGACCAAATATAGCGAATCCTGGAATACAGAGGATAGAGGAGAGAGCAACGCACCAACCAATCAGATTAGCCGCCCAAGGGTACTCATAGTCGTCGTATTTTAGGGGTTGGTAAGCAACCAGACCGAATATTATGTTGAACTGGAAGGAGAGGAGAAATTGTAAATATGAAATAAAAAGGGATGATCGGATGGGGGTGGTTTAAAGATGATGGGGGGTAATGGCGGATGGGAGGTGGTGAAGGGTGGATTTAATGATGGTGGGGGGAATGGCGAGTGAACCTTCATCGTTTTCACTCGACGATGATGATGGTGGCATTGACAACAATGATGATGATGATGATGATGATGGTGATGATGCTGGTGATCATGATGAACATGATGATGATGATGGCAGTGATGATGACCATGATGATTATGACGATGACGATGATGACAATATCATCATCATTGATCAAGATGAAAATGATGATGACAATAATGGTGATGGTGATGATGACGATGACAATCATAATGATGACAGTGATGAGAATGATGATGATGATGACGATGGTTATGATGATGATGATGGTCATAATGATGATGGCGATGAGAATGATGATGACAATGACGATGATGATGATAGTGGTGGTGGTGATGATGATGATGATGATGATGATGACTTACCATTAAGAATACAGGTGCTACGAATTTCCAGCAGACCCGCCAGTAGAAACCGGGGCGGAATCCCATCATAGATTCAATATCGTCAGAGAACTTGTCCACGCCTGAAAGAACGAAGAATGACCGGCGTCGTGAGTGGTCAGCATGACGTCAGGAGGACAAGGAGGGTAGTGGTGAGCGGGGCAGAGGGAGTGGTGGATGCATGCCCTTGGTTTGGTGGCGGATATGTAAGAAGAGAGGTGGATGCCATTGACGTGGTGGGCATGGGGAGGTTGTTGTCGGTGAAGCGAGCATGAAGTATACAGCAGGTATGGGATAGGTGGAGAGTGGTGGTGGTGGTGGTGGTGGTGATGGTGGTGGTGGTGGCAGTGGTGATTGGGGTAGTGGTAATGGTGGTGTTCTGGTTGTAGTGGTGATGGTAGTGGTGGTTGTGGTGGTGGTAGCAGTGGTGATTGGGGTAGTGGTAATGGTGGTGTTCTGGTTGTAGTGGTGGTAGTGGTGGTAGTGGTGGTGGTGGTTTTGGTGGTGGCGGCGGGGGCGGCAATGGCGGTGGTGGTTGTGGTGGTGGTGGCAGTGGTGATGGTGGTGTTCTGGTTGTAGTGGTAGTGGTGGTGGCGGCGGTGGTGGTAGTGATTGTGGTGGCGACTGGAGTGTTGGTGGGGGTGGTGTTCCGGTTGTAGTGGTGGTAGTGGTGGTGGTGATGGTGGTGGTGGTTGTAGTTGTGGTGGTGATGGTGGTGTTCTGCTTGTGGTAGTGGTGTATGATTCATTACACTTACCATTCTCTACATTCAACACCTATACACTTACCATTCAAACACTTACTACCCCCTACATTTACCATCCCCTACACTTACAATTCCCTACATTTACCACTACCTACTCTTAACATCCCTTACACTTACAATTCCTACACTTACCATTCATTACACTTACCATCCTCTACACTTAACACTTCTACACTTACCATTCCCATACTTACCCTTCCTACACTCACCCCCTTTACACTTACCACTTTTACACTCAGTTCCTACACTTACAGTTCACTACACTTACAACCCCTTACACTTACAATTCCTACACTTACTATTCCTACACTTACTATTCCTACACTTACCCCCTATATTTCCTGTCCCTCTACACTTGCAATTCCTTCACTATCATTCATTACTCTTACCATCCCCTACACTTACCATTCTCTACATTAACTATCCCCTACACTTACCATTCCCCTAAATTTACTGCCCCCCTACACTTACAATTCCTTACACTTACCATTTATTACACTTACTGTTCTGTACACTTACCGTAACAATAAGAAATTGTTATACTTTCAAAAAAGACAGCAAATAAAATAGAATAACCGGCGGCATATCTATCCATCAGATGAACCACATATGCTCCTCCCTGGAATGACGTGGAATAGAAAAATAGCAGAATATAAGAATACAAGAATATGAGAATATAAGAATATAAATGTATGGTAACATCTTGACACGACTATGATGGTTCTACCGACCTACTGCTTGAATAGGATAAAACCCCCTTCGGTCATGAATGATGGTCATAATGATGATGATGATGATAATCCTTTCTACTGGAAGCACAAGGCCTCAAATTTGGGGGAAGGGATTAAGTCGATTTACATTGATCCCCAGTGCGTAACTGGTACTAATTTTATTGACCCTGAAAGGTCGAAAGGCACAGTCGACCTTGGCATGATTTAAATATAATAATAATGATGATGATGATGGTGATAATGATCCTTTCTACTATAGGGCACAAGGCCTGAAATTTGGTGGGACGGGACTAGTCGATTTAATTGACCCCAGTGTTTCACTGGTACTGGTACAGAATTGAAACTCAGAACGTAGCAGCAGATGGAATACTGCTAAACATTTTACCAGGCATGTTAACAATTCTACCAGCTTGCCGCCTTATCATAATAATAATAATAATAATAATAATAATAATAATAAATGCTCTAATGCAGTACCAGGCAGTGGCTGTCATGGCTTCTGATCTTAACTGATTGCAAGTGTTATCATGTACATTGTTTTGTCTTGGTATAAAAGATGGGCTACAGAAAATATTCTGCTTAATACCACAGATTTGTTTCTCAGTTGTTTGACCTTAACCAGTTGAGCATGTCCCTTGGTGGCTGATGATATGTGCATCTCTGATCATGAGCAGAAGTAGTGGGGGAGCATCATAGCCATGTGTTGAGAGGAATTCTTTGGGGTTTGGATAATTTACCTTTGGAAACATGGATTTTTGTTCAACATCCTTAAACAACCTTTATTCAGGGCTCTTTTGAGTGGGATGGGCTACTCTACCTGAAGAAAATTCTAACTGGGCCTCACCTGCAAGGTCATGCACTGTTTATCTTGATATGAGATCACCATGTCGCGCACATATGGTTGTGATGCATGTGCCTGGTGTACCCTTATCAGACGGGTAGTCATGATGGGTATACTGGACTTCGTATATTTTACCCCAGTGTTACTTTGATGGCATGCACTGCTCTCTCACTCAATAATAATAAGAAGAAGAAGAACAACAATAATAATAATAATGTACTGTACCTGAGCACAACTAGCTAATCCAACTACAAAGTATACGGTAAACAACATCGCCACGAATAATTCTCGATGTCTTCGTAACCATGGAAACTCATCTGCTAAAGCTGTCAGGATAGCTTCTGAGCCACCAAACTGTTCAAGGGAGATAACAGAGAGAGAAAAGATATCAATACAGAGAAATACAATAATATCTTTTGGTTATAATTCTTTACAATAGAGGGGCTATAGGAATTGTGTATTATGTTTATATATCAGATAAAACAGAATCCATGGAGATTGGTGGTAGTGGTCTACAGTGGCAAGGCTTGTGTTATCTGGAAAAAGCCAGGAAAAATTCTGCGAAATTACTGTAGGGAGTGGTGTATCCAACGTTTCTGAAATGTCTTGTCAACTTTACCCTTTTTTTATTTCCTGCCTATCAACTTTCCCATAGTGGCTGACAATATGTGCATTTCTGATCATGAACAGGAGTAATGGCGGAGCATCACAGCCATGTGTTGAGAGGAATTCTTTGGGATTTGAATAAACGTAACAAAGGCAAAGTTTGAAGGAATTATTAGCCATTTTTCAAACTTTCTAGGGGTCAGAAAATATGAAATAACAGTTACTATCTGAGGACAAGAATTGTGTTATACAGTGTAATTTATGCTCAGTACGTCAGGATGTAGAAGTAAGGGTATCAAATGATCAAGGTAGACTTGGTAGAGGCAACAGGATTTGGGTAATCTAGGCTCATCTAGATGGAGATGTTAGGATAATGAGTAATCCAAGCTCAGTGCATCTGGCTAAAGATGTTAAGATGTGGGGCAATCTGAGCTCAATTGGTCTAGGTTTAGATGTGACGATGCTGGGTGATCTTCGCCCCAGAATATTGAGTAATCTAGGTTCAGTACCTCTTGGTGGGTATGTTTGACTGACAAATAATTCAAGCTCACTACATCTGTGTGAAGCTATTAGGCTGCCTGGCAATCTAAGCTCAGTTGATATAGGTTTAGTTGTAACAATGTTAGTTGATCTAGACTCAATACATCTTAGTGGAGAAGTTAGTATGTTGGGTAATCTAGGCTCTGTATGTCTGTGTGAAGATGTTAGAATGTTGGATGATTTAAGCTCAGTTAGTCAAAGTTTAACTATAAGGATGCTGGTTGATCTAGACTCAGTGCATCTTAATGGAGATGTTAGGATATTGGGTAGTCTTGGATCAATATGTCTACATGGAGATGTCAGGATATCAGATGAACCAGACTTAAATAGATCTTGATGTAGAGGTTAGGATGATGAATGCTGCAGGTTCAGTAAATCTTGGTGGAGGTGTTAGGCTATCATTTGGCTTATAACCATTTCATCTGGGTGGAGATTTTGGAGAGTAAATATCACAGGTTTCAAACCTTGTACTTACCGAACTGTCTAGACCTAGGGTAAGCAACATGAGGAAGAATATCAATGCCCAAAATGTTGCACCTGGGAGTGTAGCTATAGCTTCTGGATATACAACGAACACTAAACCAGGACCTGCAAAAGATACAACAGAGAGAGAGAGAAACAGAGTTAATATTTAATTATTCATTTCAAATTTTGGCACAAGGGCCAGCAATTTTGGTGAGAGGGCTAAGTTGATTACATTGACCTCCCCCACCCCACCCCACCCCAGTATTCAACTGGTACCTATTTTATCGATCCCCAAAATGATGAAAGGCAAAGTCAACTTCATCAGCGTTTGAACTCAGAATATAAAGAGGGACAAAATGCTGGTAACCTTTTTGCTTGGCATGCTAATGATTCTGCCACCTTGCAGCCTTAATAACAATAATAATAATAATAATAATAATGATAATAATAATAATCGTAATAGTAATAATAATAATAATAATTTCAAGTTTTGGCACAAGGCTAGCAATTTTGATTAGGTCGCCCTCTGTGCTCAATTAGTTCAATGTAACCTCGTGTATATCGTTGGCGATTTTTTCTTCCTCCGTCTTCCCTTCTTTGGACTTTCCTATATTTCCGACAAAGAGCTCTGCTCGAAACGTCAAATTCTCTTTCTTTCCTTTCCTGAGCGGCCAGTAACACAATATCTGTATCACGTCCTCGCGTTGTTTTTTGTTGTTTTTTTGTCATTTTTCTTTTTTGAACTCACTATATATATATATATATATATATATATA
>NC_069010.1:3125599-3131827 GCF_001194135.2 Octopus bimaculoides
ATATATATATATATATATATATATATATATATATAGATGCACACATGATGAGCTTCTTTCAGTTTCTGTCTACCAAATCGACTTACAAGACTTTGGTTGTCCCCAAGGCCATAGCAGAAGACACTTGCGCAAGGTATGAAACCTCCTAGAAGTAAGACAATCAGTTGAAAAGTAACCTCCCCAGCAAGGGATATGGTGGGAGTATGTGTGTGTTTGATGTAAGTTGAGTGACATGTTGTGTGGTGATGTTGGCAGCGGCGGCGGTGGTGGTGCAGTATTTGGGTTAAAGCATGTTGTGGAGTAGTGGTGGTATTGGTGGTGAGGACAAGTCGTGTGGTGTTGCCTTCGCCACGCACCTTACTGGTATGTGGACTGGAGGTGTCCTACCTACCTTGTGTAGCCACCTCTGAAATGGGTAGATTTGAGTGTTGTGACATATAGCCCAAAATCATGAAGATAACAAAGCCAGAGAAAAAACTGGTCATACAGTTAACAATACTGGTTAGTATGGCGTCTCTGAAAGAAGGAAAGAGAAATGGATAAATAAGTAGATAAATAAACAGACAGACAGGTAAATAGAGAAAGAAAGCGGGATAGAAAGATAGATAAAAAGAGAGACAAATAGATATTTTTAAAACAGTCTTATATAGGCACAGGAGTGGCTGTGTGGTAAGAAGCTTGCTTCCCAACCACATGGTTCCAAGTTCAGTCCCACTGTGTGACACCTTGGGCAAATGTCTTCTACTATAGTCTTGGGCCAACCAAAGCCTTGTTAGTAGATTTGGTAGACGGAAACTGAAAGAGGCTCACCATATATGTGTATGTATATATGAGGCGTTTAGTTAACAGACCGTTGTAAGTGCCATAACTTAAAAACCAAGAAAAACACAACATTTCATGACTTTCAGAATGCAATACCATGGTAAGAAATGAAGTTAGGAAGCTGGTTTTGGTCTTAAAATGACCGTGAAGACCTCCTCTAATCATTCCACCTATGTAAAATTATTTATTTATGTATGCATCTGAAAGATGAAACAATGACTGCGTTTTTCTCATTTTGTAGAATATACCAGTAATACGAAACGGTGTATCGTATATTTTCGCCATAATACCCAGAAAAATCATACAGACACCACCCCACAAAGGTATTGTTTGTGTTTTAATATACCAAGGTAAGTATCTTTAAGAGGTAAGTAAGACAAGATAGTAAGATAATAACCCATTATCGTTATGATGGTAATGAGGAATATTAGAAGATGAGCCATAGCATCTCGAGTTCGAAATTTCCCCAAGACACCTGAAGAAGGCTGGAGGGTATATCAGCTGAAACGTTGTGTTAACAACAAACAAGATGAGGACAAATATCGGTTGAATGTAAATAATGTAAATAATGCACGTGAATTCCTCAGCTCTTAAATATAGAATTGTATTATGTAAGGAAAAATAGGTTGTCTTACTTACCGATAAACATTATTATGAATATCATTATAACTTGCAAATGCCAATAAAACACCAAATCCTGGGCCGAGAGAGAAGAAGACTTGTGTGGCAGCATCCACCCATACCTGTTGTTTACAGAGAGAAAGAAAGGAAAATAGAAGATAGAGAGGAACATGGAAACAAAAGTTTAATATATCTTGGTTTCAAATTTTGGCACAAGGCCAGCAATTTCATGGGAAAGGGTAGGTTGACTAAATCAGCCCAAGTGCTCAACTGGTACTTATTTTATCGACCCCCAAAAGGGTAAAAGGCAAAGTTGGCTCTGGCAGTATTTGAACTCAAAACATAAAGATGGATGAAATGCTGCTAAGCAGTTTGTCCGGCATGCTAACGATTCTGCCAGCTCACTACCTTACTCTTTTACTTGTTTCGGTCATTTGACTGTGGCCATGCTGGAGCACCGCCTTTTAGTCGAGCAAATCGACCCCGGGACTTATTCTCTGTAAGCCTAGTACTTATTCTATCGGTATCTTTTGCTGGTACTTATTTAATCGACCCCGAAAGGATGAAAGGCAAAGTCTACCTCGGCGGAATTCGAACACAGAATAATAGCAGCGGATGAAATACCGCTAAGCATTTCGCCTGGCATGCTAACGATTCTGCCAGCTTGCCCCCTTACCAGGAATAAATATTAGTTCCATATTTAGTGCTGACTTAAAAGGTAGAAAGTAAGTTTATTGAATTCATCGTATCTGATTGTTTTCTATCGGAATTATTTACTGCTCTTCATAGAAACATTACAATAACAACAACTTTTTTGCAAAAGTCTTCCATCTTACAACTGCATCATGGGAAAAGAAAGTTGCAAAATACTTCAGTTTTTTTTTTTAAAGAAAAAGTAGACATTTTTTCTGCATGGAGGACAAAAAGAAAAAAAACTATATGAAAAATATACAGTTGTATAAAAAATATTCTTCTAAAAAGTATTGTTATATGATTTACTAACTGGATTATGTTAAGTTGTATTCTGACACACATGTACATACATACATGTATACATAAATGTGCAGATACACACACACACACACACATATATATGCACATGTATGTATGTGCACATATGCATGCACACATGCGTGTGCACACACATGCGTGTGCACACACTCACACACACACATATACAATCTCACACACACATATATATAGTCTCGTACACACATACATACAGTCTCAAACATACACACACTCACTCACACACACACTCACTCACACACACAGACATATATATATAGTCTCACACACACATATATATATACAATCTTACATACAAACATACATACAGACTCAAATATACACACACATAGATACACGCACATATATGTACAGTCCCTCTCTCTCTCTCCCTCACCCATACAAACAAACACACACACACACACATATATATATATATATATATATATATACACAGCTTCACACACATATACGTACAGTCTTAAACACACACACACACACATATATATATACAATCTTACATACACACATACATACAGTCTCAAACATACACACACATATACACACGCACATATATGTACAGTCCCTCTCTCTCTCCCTCACCCATACACACACACACACAAACACACATATATATACAATCTTATATACACACACACATACAGTCTCAAACACATACACACATATGTACAGTCCCTCTCTCTCACCCGCACACACACACACACACATGCATACACATACACACACACATCAAACCTGTACTACTTAAACAGACGAGATAAGATTATAAACAAGTAAAATCTCCGAATATATGCAGAGCCAATTCAGATCACATATTCCCAACACCCACCCTCCTTCCCCACCCCATGCTCTCCCCTCCTGTATTGCCCCCCCTTCTCCATCTTCTAATCTCATCTCCTCCTCTCATCCTTGTTTAGCCTCTTCCTCCCCTACAGCATATCGTCCCTGTAACTTAGCGGTTCAGCAAAAGAGACCGATAGAATAAGTACTAGGCTTACAAAGAATAAGCTCTGGGGTCGATTTGGTCGACTATAAAGGCGGTGCTCCTGCATGGCCGCAGTCAAATGACTGAAACAAGTAAAAGAGTAAAACGAGTAATAGGAATAAACAAAAGTGGCGTTTTACAAGGAAAACAAACATTGCAGAGTGAACTTACCTCGGAATATGCAAGTCTTGAGAAGTCTGGTGTTAGATAATATTTGATGCCATCTAGGGCCCCCGGCAGTGTTGCCCCACGAATCATAAGAATGAACAGGACAACGTATGGGAATAGAGCAGTGAACCACACAACCTGAACGAATGAGAAAAGAAAGAGAAAGAGAGGGAATTTGTTTAGTTAGATATATACAGTTACAAAATGGGTTTCTGTTTTGAAGTTAACAGAAGACGGATATTCCTTGAGTACACAGGAATCAATTTGAATCAATATATACGGGGTGTTTCAAAGAATTTGATATCATTTGAGATGTAAATATCACAGAAACTACAGAGTCAAAGCAAATGAAACTAAACAGGCTTAATGTTGAGCAACAGAAGATTTGTAGTAAAGATTGCTTGCCAACATAACATGGCAGTCCTGGTTTAGGAGTAATGTTGCTGTAATTTAGCCCCAGGAGACATCGTCTCTAGCTGGTTATATGACATGGTCTGTGTCCTTATATTTTTGATATAAGATAGTATCGTTTAGCCAGCTGGAGACAATGTCTCCTGGGGCTAAATTACAGCAACATTAGTCTTAAACCAGGACTGCCATGTTATGTTGGCAAACAATCTTTACTACAAAGTACTGTTGCTGAATATCTCACGTTGTAAGGTTTAAAAATAGTAATTTTCTAACATAAGATTTATTCCTCCAAATTTGAATGAGAAATTCAAAGCTATGTGGATTCCATGAACAATTTCACAAATGTTCAATATGCACACCACCTGAGACAAGTCAGTAGTCCAGCTCCTCCCAAACATGCTGCAGCATGTCTTGGGTAACAGTCTCCAGTGCGGTAGTGATTCTCTGTTCAAGTTCCTCTAGGTTTGCAGGAAGAGGTGGGGACATAGACCAGGCCCTTCACATAGCTCCGTGTTTGCACTTTCACTTGTCATCTGCTGTTATGGCCTAAATGGGCTGCAGCTTGGGGGGTTTCATTAGCAAGCATTTCCTCAGGAGATGCCAAACTGTCGTTGGAGGAATTTGGGTTTCCAGACTTCGCATGAGTTTTTGGCGAACCCACTTAACCATTTCTTCTGATGTTAGTGGTCATCCAGATCCTTTTGTCCTGCACAGAGAGCATTTCCTCTTTGAACTTTTTGTGCCATGTTCAAATCTGCATCGCCATTGGTAACTTTTTAGAGAACTCTCTCATGCACATTGCACAGTCTTGTTCGACCGTGTTCGAGCATACTCCAACACAAAATGACTTTTCTCTTCCAGTGAATGCCATTTCTATACTAGAAAAGATAAACATATCAAGCATTAAACATAAAATTTTGACCTGTTTCTACACATGCTGTTAAAATTTGAAGTCATTTGAACAAGAACTGGCAAAGTTATTAGATTGTGAAATGATATCAAATTTTTTGAAACACCCAGTATATATATTGGAAACATGGAGGTGCAATGGCCCAGTGGTTAGGGCAGCAGACTCGCAGTCGTAGGATTGCGGCTTCGATTCCCAGACTGGGTATTGTGAGTGTTTATTGAGCGAAAACACCTAAAGTTCCACAAGGCTCCGGCAGGGGATGGTGGCGAACCCTGCTCTACTCTTTCACCACAACTTACCCTCAGTCTTACTTCCTGTTTCTGTTGTAACCTGTATTTCAAAGGGTCAGCCTTGTCATACTCTGTGTCACACTGAATCGCCCCGAGAACTACGTTAAGGGTACATGTGTCTGTGGAGTGCTCAGCCACTTTCACGTTAATTTCACGAGCAGGCTGTTCTGCTGATCGGATCAACTGGAACCATCATCGTTGTAACCGACGGAGTGCCAACCACCACCACAATATATTGGAAACACATCATAGAAGGAGAGAATGGATTAAGTAGAGCAGGAGGAAACATGAGGACGGAAAGGGTCGCTGAAGAGGTCACAGATGTGTGACGAAAGATTTCCGGACAATGGACATGAGTTAAAATAAGTAAAAATAATGAACGAGTGAAGGCTGAATAAATAGTGCATGTGTTTATTTGGCAGGAAAGAAAAAAAAATGACTGTCCTGAAATACTGATTGTATGATGGTTCAGTTTCCCAACAGTAGCAATGGCAACAACATGGAGGAGGAGGAGGAGGAGGAGGAGAAGAAGAAGAAGAAGAGAGATGAAGGAGAAAAAACTATGCTTCTTCCTCCAAACTCACTCTGAGCCGAATTATGAATAAATATCTCAATTATAGGCTAAACTAAATAGCAGAATGTCATTCAACCGTAAATATTGGTTAATCGGTTCCACAGTTGAGTGAAGAATCCTCACTCCTGCTGTTGCTGCTACTGCTGAAAATACTACATCAAAAAAAACAAAAAAGGTGTTACCACTCTGCGATTATTATGAAACAAAAATCAAAGAAAACTGATCGCAAAAATTCCTCCGATGCACTTCACAGATCAAAGAATAAATCTACTGGAATCAATAAGTTTTTCTTCTTCCTTGATCTGACCCTGATGACCTTAAAAAATCCTTAACTGATTCCTGTATTTTTTTATTGTTATTATTATTACTATTACTATTACTATTATTATTATTATTATTATTATTGTTCAGTAGTTTT
>NC_069010.1:3132961-3134572 GCF_001194135.2 Octopus bimaculoides
AATAATGATAATAATAATAATAATTATTATTATTATTATTATTATTATTTACTGTTTACACGAACGTTTTCTACCTTTCAGACAAAACTCTTTGTAACCTTCATCCTGTCTTTGTCCTAACATGTTTTTGATTTATATTAGCCCTTGTGGCCAATAAAACAGAATTAATTATTATTATTATTATTATTACTATCATTGCCTTTGCACAGCTTCTAATGCTGGAGATGTACTCTGGTGCCAGCTATTCACTACCAGATTCCCAAATCCAAATCTTATAAAACCCATTCAAAGGTTTTTGCTCCTGAAAAATGGAGCACATGGAGTTCTAAAATGTGGGAGTTAAGGCCCCTATTAGTGGGGTCTTAAAGTCAACCAGAGAAGTTGAATTGTTGGGAATCTTTTTAACTTGGGTCTTATATCTATTGTTCAAATTTCTTTGAAACTGGAAACATAAATGTTCACTGGGTTTGTAAAAGAGAGCAAAGCTACAGGAAACCAAAAGACGAATGATCACAATAAGCAGACAGTTACCACTCCCACCCTTATGCATTGAAATGGTGGTGGGGGAGTCCATAAAAAAATGACCAAAATTTGGGAGTTAATCCCCCATTAGCGGGTCTTAGAATCATCCAAAGAAATGGAAATTTTGGGTATATTTTTAAAGGGAGAATCGCTATTTTTGTAATCATTTTGTCCTGTTTCTTCCGCCATTAAAAGCAACGAGTTGCTCAGACAGCTGGCACATACCATTTAGCTGGCAACAAGGGGAGTACGGGATGACAGTCAGCCAAACCTGTCGCTAAGATGTCTCTCTTCTTTCCTCTCTCTGTCTCTCTTTCTCTGTCCACCTCTCTCTATATGTAGAGGGCTCAATATGATTATCTTAAAGCAACAGTTGTCAAATGCAAAAATCCAAAGAACTGTTAATACATACATAATATATACATACATAAGACAGGAGGGTGTTTTGAGGGAAATTTGACTGTTATTTCTACCATCTCTAGCTACCATGTAGAGGTCTCCCTCATTGGCTCATACATACATATATACATACATAAGACAGTAAGGTGTGATTTGAGGGAGATTTGGCTGTTATTTCTACCAGGTCTGGTTACCATGTAGACGTCTCCCTCATTGGCTCATCTAATATATAAATTCCGTTCTGTCTGTTTTTTGTGCCCTTATAAATTGAGTATTATTGTTCAACCAATCGTGCTGAAATTTTAAACATGTATACATGAGAGATCAGGGCACGAGATAATATTTTCATTTTGAAAGAAGTCTGTCCTAAGCACATAAATGTGCAACAAGGTGGAAAAAAGAGTACTCAAATACCAGAGGTAGAGTAATATGCTTTATTTAAAAGCAGCAGAAATATAACAAAAAACTGTTTCCGTTCATCAGACAGTTTTGTTTCTAACAAAACTGTCCGATGAACGGGAAACTCAGAGTAACAGTTTTTTGTTATATTTCTGCTGCTTTTAAATAAAGTATATATAAATATGAGTGGCTGCGTGGTAAGTAGTTTGCTTACAAACCACATGGTTCCGGGTTCAGTTCCACTGCATGGCAACTTGGGCAAGTGTCTCCTACTATAGCCTCGGGCCGACC
>NC_069010.1:3135365-3136405 GCF_001194135.2 Octopus bimaculoides
TTTTCATACTGTTTTTTACCGAAAAGGTTTTTTCATACTGAGCTACCCGGCAAAATTGTTAATTATTAATTTTATTACTAATTGACGATTCCCTGCCCTGCATATCTATATATATATATAGGATATGTACTTGCATAGCAAGTGACCTGATCTGAGATCGTGTGCTGGAACGAAAACAATTGCAGCGTGGAAGGTGTTTATAAGCCATTTAAAATAACACAAAATCCGTTAGATTCACTTCAACATTTAAATTTAATTTGTCAAAATATTTTCGACGCTTTGAGACCGCGACCTGTTCACTGACAAAATTCTGTGCTGCATCTATATATATAAAATATCGTAAACATTTTTATGATGACGTCACATTTTCTATGTGTGTATGTGTGTATATGTGTGTGTGTGTGTTACCTTAAGACATCAGTCATCACGACTTTCACTCTCTCTCTCTCTCTCTCTCTCTCTCTCTCTCTCTCACTCACATACAGCTTTAACTTTCTTTCTCTTCTTTCAATTTCTCCTCTCTTCAAATATATTTTCACGAAATGAGCGGGAGGAACACAAATTGAGCCGCCAAAGCAGAAATGGTGTGTCAATGTGTGTTGACTGACATAACGAACAGCTGGAGATGAAACTCTTGAAAGAAAAAAAAAACAACGAGATGGCAAAAGTGTATAAAAACACACATTTACCATTCAAATTACCAGTTAATAATCATCGCAGCGGTTGCAAGGTATTTACAATTACATATTTACCCTTAAATTAACATATATATATATATATATATATAAACTGTTGCTGATCCCTTAATTATGTATATATATATATAATTTTTCATAGAAAACTATGTAATCGTTACCAATATAGCAGGAGATTTCACCGACAAAAAGTCTAAATTAGACTCCTTAGGGATCGTTCTCCTTGTTTATATATCCAAAGTTTTAAATTTAAATTTAAGAGAGAGATTTGACGCTAATATCCATTATTACATTAATAATGGATATTAGCATCAAATCTCTCTCTTAAATTTAAATTTAAAACTT
>NC_069010.1:3137236-3137673 GCF_001194135.2 Octopus bimaculoides
ATATATATATATACATATATACGACGGGCTTCTTACAGTTTCCGTCTACCAAATCCACTCACAAGGCTTTGGCCGGCCCTAGGCTATAGTAGAAGACACAGCCTTCTTTCTTATGTGTGTCCCACCTTGCTAACTATCAGCTGATAGTTAGCAAGGAGGGACACACAATAAAGAAGAAAGCAAGGGACCACTGATGAGGTCACAGAAGTGTGACGAAAGAACTCTGGCCGAAATAGGATTAACGAAATGTAATGTAATATAAAGCTGAAGCAAATTAACACCAAATATACAGTGCGTGTGTCTTTATTGGCTAAACTGGCGATATGACCGTCCCCAAGTACATCTGTTTCAACACACGATTTCACATCAAAAATCTTGCAAAACAAATATAAAAAGGGAATATATATATATATATATATATATATATATATATATAT
>NC_069010.1:3137683-3138364 GCF_001194135.2 Octopus bimaculoides
ATATATATATATATATATATATATTGAAAACAGCACAAAAATAGAATTTCTGTCATATATATTAATTCAAAATACATGAACATTAACCCATCAGGTGGCGCGTACACACACACACACACACACACACACAATCAGTATATATATATATCTGTGTGTGTATGTGAGCGTGCGTGCGTGCGTGTATGTGTATATGTATGCCTGTGTCTATCTATGTGTGTGTACGCATACATTCATGTATATATGTTTGTATATACATATACTTATATATAATCACGCACATGCACGTGTGCATGTATATGTGTGTATATATTTATATATGTATGCATATATACATACGTTTGTATACACACACACACACACACACATATATATATATATATATATATATACATTTCTATATATGGAAACAAGGTTCAGCGATAAAAGGGAAAGATAGACAGAGAGAGAAGAGGAGGAAAGCTTCAGCGAGAGAGAGAGAGAGGGATGGGAAGAGGGAATGGCAGAGACACAAAGAGGGAAAAATAGAGAAGAGGAAGAAAAAGGAAAGATAGAGAAAGGAGGCGGAAGGAGGAAAATAGAAAGAGGGGAGAAAGAGAGAGAGAGAGACATTAGAAAGTTTCCTTTTCATAGCAGACGATAATGTCGGCCATTTTGTTCTATAAAACATTTGCAAAGATGAAT
>NC_069010.1:3141592-3143181 GCF_001194135.2 Octopus bimaculoides
CGATATTTATTCAAACCCCAAAGAATCCCTCTCAACATGTGACTATGATGTTCCCCACCTCTATGCCTTCTCATCATCAGAGATGCACATATTGTCAGCCACTAAGACCATTTCGAGCGTGGCCGTTTTCGTGCGGGTGACACGTAAAAGCACCCACTACACTCTCTGAGT
The DNA here is from genome assembly GCF_001194135.2 of Octopus bimaculoides. NCBI lineage: Eukaryota > Metazoa > Mollusca > Cephalopoda > Octopoda > Octopodidae > Octopus > Octopus bimaculoides. The sequence continues at coordinate 3,141,764 of NC_069010.1, forward strand.
GGTTGGCGTTAGGAAGGGCATCCAGCTGTAGAAACTCTGCCAAATCAGACTGGAGCCTGGTGTTGCCATCCGGTTTCACCAGTCCTCAGTCAAATCGTCCAACCCATGCTAGCATGGAAAGCGGACGTTAAACGATGATGATGATGATGATAAGAGATATACTCAGCTGATTAAGGTCAAACAACTCGCAAGCAAATCTGTGGTATTGAGCAGAATATTTGCAATAACAATATTTATGCTTCAGCAACTCGGTGCTAATCTGTATGATGTTGATGTCACAAAAGCAAAGTATGAAGGGAATAGCAGTTATTTCCTTTGATTTCTAGGTAGATGCAAATACGAAATAATACTTACTGACCAAAGGCAAAGAATATTATTGACAGTGACTTAGAGGTTTCAGCCAGGTAAGCCATCATCAGACTGTAGTTCATTTAAGTTCTTCATAGTTATCTCTGTTGAGTTGATTTTGGATTTATGTGGCACATAAAATACACCATTTTGAGCGTGGCCGTTGCCAGTACCTCCTGACTGGCCTTCGTGCTGGTGGCACGTAAAAGCACCCACGACACTCTCTGAGTGGTTGGCGTTAGGAAGGGCATCCAGCTGTAGAAACTCTGCCAAATCAGATTGGAGCCTGGTGTAGCCATCTGGTTTCACCAGTCCTCAGTCAAATCGTCCAACCCATGCTAGCATGGAAAGCGGACGTTAAATGACGATGATGATGATGATGATGACATTCAAAAGTACATTGGTTACCCTAGAAAGTCTTAACTTGACAGAGACAATGTAAAACCAGGATGAACTTAAATGAACTACCAGCAGATATGATAGCTTACTCGGTCAAAACTTTGAAGTCACTGTCAACAAGATTCTTGTATATGAACAATAAATTTTGACTCCACAAAGTGTTTGTGTAATCCTTCAATTCAATGTAAAATTGTTTTTTTTTATAACATAAAAATAAACAATAATATGTATATTTAATATATACACACACAAACACATACGCATTTATGTATACATAGATATATGCACATATGTGTATACATATACATGTGTGTGTATATATGTGTGTTTTTACCGTTGTTCGAAAAAAGTTCGTTTTCTGTTTTCGTTTTTCTGTTTTCGTTTCTCATTCTGTTTAACGTTTTTTTGATGTCCTCTACCCATATATGCATGTATGTATACACATATAGATGTAGGTATGTACATATATGTATGGATATATGCATATATCTATATATTTATATTATTTTAAATATATATATATACACATACAGGCTGCAGTGAATAAACTGTTGTCTAAATTGCGCAAAAATGAAAATAACACTGACACCAATAATGGGTCCTTATCTGAGATCAAAAAGACGGTATATATATATATATATATATATATATATATATATATATATATATAT
>NC_069010.1:3144794-3146064 GCF_001194135.2 Octopus bimaculoides
TATATATATATATATGTATATATATCATACAAAGACTGTATAAACACAAAAATTAAAAATCAAATTCTGCATCAAAATGAACTTACTCAAAATATTCTTGTGCCGGAAAAACTGACTTATTAGTGTTCATATGTAACTTAAGAATCTCACTGGTTATGTTCTGAGTCAAACTCACAGACATATTAACAAAAGAGCGAGCCTCAGTGAAGTTAGCCGGGATGCTGAAGTTATCAGCCGTGAAATTCGACACAATGTGTGAACCGTTCTTGAAACGGGCGAAAATGTCGTAGCATCGGTGGGTGTTCCAGGAGTTTTCACAACTGATCCAGGGCAGGTTACTGGTAAACGAAGCGAAAAAATAGTGTAGGGACCAGGCGATGATGACGTTGTAGAAGAAGTCTGTGTAGAAAGCAATGAGGACCACAGCCCAGCCGATTCCTGGAAGAGAGGAAGGGAGAAATAATGGTTAAGAAAATGGTAAGGAGAGAGGTGTTTGTCCCCTCTATGTTTAGCCCCTTGTGGGCAATATAAAGAAATAAGGAGAGAGGTGGAGGGAGAGAGAGAGAGAGAGTGTGTTTGTGTGGGCATATGTGTAAGTGCATATATGTAACAGTAAGTGTATGTGTGGATGTGTTTGTGAAAATGTATGTATGCGTGGAAGTATGTGTTGTGTGTGTGTGTGTGTATGTATACAGGGTCTTGCAGATAAACTGAAACAGTTTTTACAATACATAAAGCTGGTTATAAATACTAAAATAATGGTAGTAGACAGATATAATTTTTAATGTAACATTTATTACAACGAAAACATTTATCACTCAATATGGCTGCCCTTTTGGGCATTTACTGTCTCCATACAAGAACGAAATTTTTTTGCAGCTGCCGTAAACCTCTGCCATTTTGATTTTGCCTGTTGTACGCATGATGCAGGTCTCCAAACTGTCAACACTCAAGTGTGGTGAAGCATTGATCCTTGCTTGAAGTATGCCCCACAAAAAAGTAATCGAGATGGTTGAGATCTGAGCTACTACTGGGCCTGATTGTTGTCCCACACAAAAAAATGGCACCTTCTCACCAAGGAAGGCCTCTGTTGCTTTTGACCCATGGCATCGTGCAGAATCCTGAATAAGCACCACATTTGTCAAGCCCAAACTTCTGCTCCAAGCAAGGTAACAAAGAGTTCTTCAGGATGTCTAGATACTACTTTGTGCCAATCTGCAAGCCAAAATCAATGAAGCATAGATCATGACACTTCCATTACTTGCCATGG
>NC_069010.1:3146899-3148883 GCF_001194135.2 Octopus bimaculoides
TATATATATATGGAGCTATGGCAAAGAACAAATCAAGTTTCGATTAGGGAGCAAATATTTAAGAAAAACTGGAAGTGGATTGGTAGCACAATTAGAAAGGACACACCAAATGCAGCGAAAAGCGCTTTACAGTGGAATCCGGATGGATATAGAAAGAGGGGTAGGCCTAAGAACTCGTGGCGTAGATCAACACAAAAGGAACTAGAGAAAGGGGGACATTCATGGCAGAGCATAAGTGCAGAAGCGAGAAATTATGCGACATGGAATTCAATTATAAGTGGCCTATACTCCGCGTTGGAGGGTTAAAGGCAAGAAAGAAAGTTAGGAGGTGATGGCATCATCAAACATAGCTAGTCATGCCAAAGTTCCTGTTCACAGCTCTGGACACTGTGGAAAGGGACACATTGTGTTTCTTTGCAAGAGTTGTCATGGATGGGTTGGCTTCGATCAAGCATTTGAGGTCAGTGAGAAACTTTGGATTGTACTTGGAATCTCTTCGAGTCTTGTGTTCTTTTCTATTAATCTTTCCCTTTTCTTTAAATTGTTCATACACACAATAAACTGTTGCTTTTGAAAGTTTCATCAGCTTAACAGCTTTATTGGCACTGTGCCTGGTAAACTCCAAGACAACAATGGTGGAATGATTCTGTTGTTCAATGGCATTCCATTGTCAAATCAGTTTGCTATTTACCTGAAAAAGATAAAGATGTGGCTAAGATTTTCAAGCAAGCAAGGTTTTGTCAAAAAGTAAAATGTTAAACCCACAAAGTCAATTACTTAAAATTGATCTCAATTTATCTGCGAGTTTTGGGGGGAGACGTTGTATGTGTCTGAAAATGATTGGTTGGAACTGCATATATGTATGTGGGTATGTGTACATGCATGTATGCAAGTGTATATGTGAGTGTGTAGATGCAGGTGTGTGTGGGTTTGTGTATAGATATCTGTCTGTATACATGTGTCTCTGTTTCTATATCTACCATCATACCATTCAGTCTGCTTCCTCACAAATCTCCCAGTCTATCTCTGTCTACAATCGTGCTTTACCACCACCACCACAGCCACCACCATCATCACAACTACAGCCACCATCACCACCACTACCTCCAACACCACCACAATCACCACCACCACTACCAATACCATGACGACGATCGCCTCCACCACCACCACCACCACCACCATCATCACCATCACCACTATCACTAACATCACCACCACCACCACTAATATCATCTCAACCGCCACCACCACCACCACCACTAACACCACCACCACCAACAACAATACCACCAATACCACCACCATCACTACCACCACCACCATCATGACAACTACAACCACCATCATCACCACTAAATGCAACACCACCACTACCAATACCATGACGACGACCATCACCACCACCACCACTAACACCACCGCCAACAACAACAATAATATCACCAAAATCACCACCACCAATACCACCACCATCACTACCATTACCACCACCACCACCACTGTCAGTCATCAGCTAATCTATAATTCTGTCTCAACTGACACATTAGCTTCACCGATCTTAACCGATTTTGTGTCATTATCAGAATACCTCCAGCCAAGTGGAAAATGGTTGCATGCACATGCTTGTGCACATATATACATCCATACATAAACATATATATAAATACATACATACCTACACACACACACATTTATATATATATATGTCTGTATATCTATATTTATATCTGTCTATCTGTCCACTCCATTTCCTCTTTATATATATATATACATATATATAAAACACTTAGTCGTGTTAACAAAAGGATGTGGTTTCATGTCCCACGCATACGGGGAAAGCCTACTTTTTTCTGTCAAGGTCTTATATGCCTCATTATTAGACTATTTTCCTTAGTCATTTGCATGGTTATTGCTACAAGCTTTAAGCTTATAAAAAAATACCATTTTATATATATATATATATATATATATATATATATAT
>NC_069010.1:3149607-3154128 GCF_001194135.2 Octopus bimaculoides
TATATATATGCATATATATATACTTCCCCTGAAGTTACCTTATTTGGGAAGACAAGAACAGTAGTACTTTTCCCAGTGCAAAATCAAACTGCATTTCATATAGTCTGATTCTGTTTTTAATTAAGTGGGTCCTCAATCGTCCAACCCATGCTAGCATGGAAAGCGGACGTTAAACGATGATGATGATGATGATGATATATATCAATGTATATTAAAATTTTCTGTTGTACAGACAATATGTAAATGTAAAAAAAATAACATGCATGTTTGTAGATGCTTGAAATATCTAGCAAAGTAGGATAGAGCTTCGTCATACGTGCAATTAATCAGATTATTCAGGAAGTTGTCATCCCCCAATAACTGGTGTAGAAGCATTATAATCAATTTTTGCAAAGGTAAAGGAGATACCTTAGATGGAAGTAATTACAGAGGTATCAAATTGCTGGAAGAGCATAGGCTCGAAATGTTAAAGACTTTTTCATTTCCTGAGCATTATACTAATAGGAGTGGCTGTGTGCTAAGTAGCTTGCATACCAACCACATGGTTCTGGGTTCAGTCCCACTGCGTGGCACCTTGGGCAAGTGTCTTCTACTATAGCCTCGGGCCGACCAAAGCCTTGTGAGTAGATTTGGTAGACAGAAACTGAAAGAAGCCCATCGTATATATGTATATATATATATATATATATATATATATATATATATATGTATGTGTGTGTATATGTTTGAGTGTCTGTGTTTGTCCCCCCAACATCGTTTGACAACCAATGGTGGTGTGTTTACGTCCTCATAACTTAGCGGTTCAGCAAAAGAGACCGATAGAATAAGTATGAATAAGTAGAATAAGTAATGAAGAAAGTGAGGACCCACTTAATTAAAAACAGAATCAGACTATATGAAATGCAGTTTGATTTTGCACTGGGAAAAGTACTACTGTTGTTGTCTTCCCAAATAAGGTAACTCCAGGGTAAGTATTTAGCTAAAAACAAAACTATTATATTTTGGTATTTGTTTAACTGGAGAAAGCTTTCAACAAGGTGCCTCGTTGTAAGATATGGTGGTGGTCTCTGAGGAACCTATGGGTAGACAAATGGCTTGTAAAAGCTGTACAAGCCATGGATAAGGGTGCTGTCAGTAAGGTGAGAGTTAGCCATGCATACAGGGATGTATTGAGTGTGTAGGTAGGCATTTGTCAGGGCTCAGTTTTCGGTCCCCTTTCTATTCATCATTATCCTCCAGGCCTTAATAAAAGAATTCAAGAGTGGCTGCCCTTGGTACTACTGTAAACTGATGATCTCACTCTCATAACGGTGTCTGTAAGAGAAGGGGAAAAGAAATTCCAGATGTGGAAGCAAGACCTGGAATCAAAGGGCCTTAAAGTTAACTTTGCAAAGACCAAGGTTCTAGTAAGCAATGAATTAGACGATACTCTACTCCCTTCAGGTGAATGGCCCTGCTTGATATGTAAGAAAGGTGTAGGCAGGAATTCCATAGTGTATCCGGTACAAGCTATGGACACACAAGTGGTGCAGTGGAATCATGGGTAAGTAGTGTTTGCATGCAGAAGATGCACAGGTGCCATAAAGACCAATGGAAATTGATTCTCTTAAATGTCCTGGAGGCTTCCAAGACGTAATAGATAGTTACTCTTACCTAGGTGACCTATTTAGCAGTGCAGGAGGGTGTTCTGAAAGTGTAATTATTAGAATAAGAGTAGGATGGAGAAAGTTCAGCGAGTTATTACCTCTGTTGGCAGTAAAACCACCACAATGTCATCATCATCATCATCATCATCATCATCATCATCGTTTAACGTCTGCTTTCCATGCTAGCATGGGTTGGATGATTTGACTGAGGACTGGTGAAACCGGATGGCTTACACCAGGCTCCAATCTGATTTGGCAGAGTTTCTACAGCTGGATGCCCTTCCTAACGCCAACCACTCAGAGAGTGTAGTGGGTGTTTTTACGTGTCACCCGCACGAAGGCCAGTCAGGCGGTACTGGCAACGGCCACATATAAATATGTCTGATTATCTATCTATCTAAATATATATATATGTGTGTGTGTGCATATATATTGTGTGTGTGTATATATGTGTGTGTGTATATATATATTTGTGTGTATATATATATATGTGTGTGTGTGTGTGTGTACATATATGTGTGCATATACATATATATATATATAGGTATGTGTGTGTGTGTGTGTACATATATATGTGTGTATATACATATATATATAGGTATGTGTGTGTGTTCATGTATGTATGTCTATACATATACACACTTGTATGTATATGAATGTGTATCTGTGTGCGTAGAATGGATTGTTGTTTAGTGTTGCATTGTCTGTGACTTACCTTTGAATAACGGACATATTCTAGCCCAGCATGTTATGGCGCCAGACCGGTTGAATTGTCCAAGAGCCAGTTCCATGTAGAATAATGGGATCCCACCGAGGATTAACATGAGTACGTACGGCACTAGGAAAGCCCCTGCAAAAGAAATGTGGTCAGAGTCAGACAACGTTGTTGTTGTTGTTGTTGTTGTCATAATAATAATAATAATAATAATAATAATGACTAGCTGGACCCGTGAAAAATTCACGGAAGACATAAAAAAATGTAAGCATCTGTAAACAGTGTACTGGTGCCATGAGAAATATTTGTATGTTATGACCGTCTGTCTTTACATTCTGAGTTCAAATTCTGCTGAGATCAACTTTTCCTTTCATCCTTTTGGGGTCGATAAATCAAGTACCAGTTGCATACTGGGGTTGATCTCATCAACTATCCCCCTCCCCACAAAAAAAAAATTCAGGCCTAGAAAAGTATATTGTGACAGTTACAGAATATAGAAAGTAAATATAACACCAATGACTAGATAATCCAATCGAAATATCTCAGTTACACAAACCTAAACGGAATTACTATTTGACCCATAAACTGCTGGGATTTTGCTGTATGTAACACGAACTGCTGAGCCTATTTTGGGTAAAGGTCAACATCAATCTATCACTCGAAAAAAAATACTCAGTGTTTCTTAACACCTTCTGTGATTGGCTACACTGTTTCTGCGGTGAAACGGTATCGTGTGCATACATTATATGTCATCAAAATTGGGTCAGATCATGCCCTACTTCCGTGGCCACAAACGTGGCCTGTCGCACTGTCGCGTTGGCCACTGAGGTGGCCTATCGCAGTTTATGGGTTAACCTTAGAATACATCATACATATTCAAAGAACCTTAATGTAAAAATTGAAATGCAAAAGAACGAAATAATAAATGGATCTATGAATGAAAGTTTGGCAATTGCGTTTATTTCCACCACGCAACACTTGTTGTTGCAATACATGTTTTAACTAACCTATACTATACACACACACACACACACACACACACACAAATACATTCCTACATATGTCTCGAGTTGTAGCTGTAATTCAAAGGGGCCAGCCTTGTCATATTCTGTGTGAGGCTGAATCTCCCTGAGAACTATGTTAATGTTATGCATGTCTCATAAACCAGCCTTCACCAGGAAAAAAATTATAGACTTCTCTACTTTTCAGAGTGTGCTTCTTCTCCAGATTTATCATCATCATCATCGTCGTTTAACGTCCGCTTTCCATGCTAGCATGGGTTGGACGATTTGACTGAGGACTGGTGAAACCGGATGGCAACACCAGGCTCCAATCTAAATTTGGCAGTGTCTACAGCTGGATGCCCTTCCTAACGCCAACCACTCAGAGAGTGTAGTGGGTGCTTTTATGTGTCACCCGCACGAAGGCCAGTCAGGCGGTATTGGCAACGGCCACGCTCAAAATGGTGTATTTTATGTGCCACCTGCACAAGAGCCAGTCCAGGGGCACTGGCAACGATCTCGCTCGAAAATCTTATAAAGGCCAGTCAGGCGGTACAGGCAACGGCCATATATATATATATATATATATATATATTTGTAGGATCAAAGAGATGACACTGGAAAAATTTCCGAAATGAATTTCATTATCTTACAGCTGTTCTTGTTATAAGATGCAGTGGACTCTTAGTTGAGTCCCTGGGTAACATCTGGTGTCATATTTATTTCCTGTTACCACTCCATATTCACTTAACATGCTGTTCTAGATTGTATGTTTGCTGAGTTTTACACCAGGTTATTAGTCTCACTATGCCTAAGTGAATTATTAATACATATATATATATATATACATACATGCATGCATATATATCAATATATTTTTCCAGAATCAATCACACCGCAGTTGCATAGATAAAAGAGTTTGTTTCTTTTTCTGTACTCCTGCCATCATCAATACCACAACAAGAACAGCAACAGCAAAGCATAAAAGAGAAATGAATGACAAGCAAGCCCATCAGATGGTAAATCGTCCATATTAAATTAATGCGGTGGCGGTGGTGGTGGTCATGATGTTCGGAGGGCATACTTTTCTTTCTCCCCACCTTCTACTTATACTGTCTTTGTGTGGTGGTCATTACACACACACACACACACACACACA
>NC_069010.1:3155433-3161845 GCF_001194135.2 Octopus bimaculoides
TATATATATATATATATATATATATATATATATATATATATCCATATATTTAAATGCCCTAGTTAAACTAATTGTACTTAAGTATGGAGAACTGCAGTAAACATACACACGCATATACATATGCACACATATATTTCAATATTTATAGCTAAAATAGACTATCTACAGATATAGATATTATATTTATGTATGGTTTACATATATATATTGACAACCGATGCTGGTGCGTTTAAGTCCCCGTAAATAAGCAGTTGGGCAAAAGAGACTGATAGAATAAGTACCAGACTTACAAAGAATCAGTCCTAGGCTCGATTTGCTCAACTAAAGGTGCTGACCAAACACCATTCAATTTTTTTTCTCCGTGTTTTTCTCCTTGTTTTTCTCCTTATTCTTTCTGTTGAAGAGCATAACTCGAAACGTTAAAGACTTTCTCTATTCCCGAGCGTCAAACTAATACATCCTTTTGTTGTTTTTTTTCGTACATTCTCCCATATATATATATGTATATACATATATGTATGTATATACATATATGTATGTATATACATATATGTATGTATATACATACCAATACATATCTATATCTATCTATCTATCTATATATATATATATATATATATTACAACAAAATTTTATATTGAGTTACCCAAGGTTTCACACCCACAAAGCCAAAGTCTTGTGGACAGCACATCAGACTCTCGCTGAATACAAAATTTTAAAATATCTATGTTGCAGATGTGAGGAAATGCTCAGAACTTGAGGAATATGAAGAAATGTCAATGAGGACCGGTTATTTCCCCTTAATCAGTGGGGAAAATCCTTTATAGACTTGGTGAGGCTTAACAAGCAAATGGGGGGGATCTAATTTTCTGGTTAGTAGTGTTTGAAGTGGATACATTTAGAAAACACTTCTTGACGGTTGTTTAATCTGCCAAAATTCTTATTGTCCTAAAGAATTTTGCAGATCTTGCAATGGCCACTTTCATTAACATAAAGGCCTAGATAAGCAATTACTTTCCACCTGATATCACACGGGGTCCCTTGACCTTTGAAGTGTCACACATGGTGGGCCAGGGACATGACAAACCATCCTTCTGGAACTCTGAAAGATGACTGGTGGTTAGGAAAACGTTTCTTGAATGGACTACTCGCCAAACCAATGTTGTCTTGGTGTGTGCCAGGCACAGTGCTAATAAAACTGTTAAGCTGATGAAACTTTCAAAAGCAACAGTTTATCGTGTGTATAAACAATTTAAAGAAAAGAGAAAGATTAATAGAAAAGAACACAAGACTCGAAGAGATTCCAAGTACAATCCAAAGTTTCTCACTGGCCTCAAATGCTTGATCGAAGCCAACCCATCCATGACAACTCTTGCAAAGAAACACAATGTGTCCCTTTCCACAGTGTCCAGAGCTGTGAACAGGAACTTTGGCATGACTAGCTATGTTTGATGAGGCCATCACCTCTTAACTTTCTTTCTTGCCTTTAACCCTCCAACGCGGAGTATAGGCCACTTATAATTGAATTCCATGTCGCATAATTTCTCGCTTCTGTACTTATACTCTGCCATGAATGTCCCCCTTTCTCTAGTTCCTTTTGTGTTGATCTACGCCACGAGTTCTTAGGCCTACCCCTCTTTCTATATCCATCTGGATTCCACTGTAAAGCACCTTTCATCCTTTCTAATTGTGCTATCAATCCACTTCCACTTTTTCTTAAATATTTGCTCCCTAATCAAAACTTGATTCGTTCTTTGCCATAGCTCCATATTGCTTATGTGTTCGGGCCATCTGATTTTAAGTATACTACGCAAGCACCTGCTGATGAATGATTGTATTTGCTTATTTGACTTAACTGTTGTTCTCCTCGTCGTGAGAGATGGAAACAGGTAAAGCTGGCCAATGGGGCTATGGTGAAGTTGAATGTGCTAATCACCCGTGCAATGGATTTTCCAATTGATTACGAAAACACTGATTGTTGACAAATCCCCTCTTCACAGCCAAGGCCAAAGAAATCAGAGCCGAGAGATGCCCAAAGCTTCTGTCGTTCATCAAGCATAAAGACGCAGGAAAAACTCTCGTATTTGTGGATGAGAAGAAGTTCACTGTGGATGCTGAGGTGGATCGCAGAAATTCTCGAGTGATTGCATACAACCCTGCTGACGTTCCCACTGTGTTTGAAACTAAGAATCCTGCTTCTGTGATGGTATTTGGAACCATGGCAAGTAATGGAAGTGTCATGATCTACTCTCCATTGAGTGGTATCTAGACATCCTAAAGAACTTTCTGTTAACTTCTGATGGTGCAGAAGTTTGGGCTTGACAAATGTGGTGCTTATTCAGGATTCTGCACGATGCCATGGGTCAAAAGCAACACAGGCCTTCCTTGGTGAGAAGGTGCCATTTTTTTGTGTGGGACAACAATCAGGCCCAGTAGTAGCTCAGATCTCAACCATCTCGATTACTTTTTTGTGGGGCATACTTCAAGCAAAGATCAATGCTTCACCACACTTGAGTGTCAACAGTTTTGTGGTGTTACATGTGGTGTTGGTGGAGAGGGATCACAGATGAAGCAAACAGAAGTGAAGACCGGAAGGGCCGGCGGAAGTCGGCCACACACGGATGCGTGGACAGCGAGCACGTGTGGGCAGTTCGAAGAGAGACAGCGTACGTAGAAGACGTGGTTTGATCTGGAGCGATCGTTTATCCCGCCACGGTCGACAAGGTAAAGTCGCTGTATTTCTTTCTCCCTTTTGCTTCTTGTTGTCTTTTTCCTCCATCACACCACAAGTTTGAAGACCTGCATCGTGCATACAACAGGCAAAATCAAAAAGGCAGAGGTGGTGGAAGCTGCAAAAAGATTTCATTCTCTTGTGGAGACAGTAATCGCCCAAAAGGATAATAAATGAGTAATAAATGTTTTTGTCCTAATAAATGTTACATTAAAAATTATATCTGTCCACTGCCATTGTTTTATGTCTGTCCACTACCATTATAACCAGTTTTATGCATTGTAAAAATGTCTCAATTGATCTGCAAGACCCTGTATATACCTACAGACATACATTTTCCTTATTCTCCTTCCCTGTCTATCTGATTGCATACATGGAGATGAAACAAACATACATGACACATGCATACAAACATAGCTGCATGCATACACACACACACACATATATAGAGAGAGATGCTCTTTATTTCTTGACAGAGAACACATCAATCTCTTAATGTATCCATCTTTCTATTTAGGATGCAAGATGGTGATGGCAGTCGTGACGACGACGACGATGATGATGATGATGGTGATGGAGGTGAGGAAGATAGTGGCGAGGTGGTTTTTGTATTTTTTTTTTTTATATATTTGTTCTCTTTAATTGATTAATTGGAGGGACAGAACCCACAACATATTGGTAGGGGAGAAATAAAGGAAAGAAGTGATTGTGACTTGTCAATGTTGATGGCAGTGGTGGTGGTTATGATGATGATGATGATGACAATGACAATGTTAATGATGACGATTAGGACTGGAAACAAACACACGAACAACAACAACAACAACAACATCAGTTTTAAATTTTGGCACAACACCAGCAATTTCGGGGGAGGGGGTAAGTCGATCACGTCAGCCCCAGTACTCAACTGGTACTTGCTTTATCGACCCTGGAAGGATAAAAGGCAAAATCAACCTTGGTGGGATTTGAACTCACAACGTAAAGACAGATGAAACGCCACTAAGCATTTTGCCTGGCATGCTAACAATTCTGCCAGCTCACTGCCTTAATAATAATAGTAATAATAATTGTAATAATAATAATAATAACAACAACAACAACAACAACAACAACAACAACAACAATTCTTTCTACTATAGGCACAAGGACTGTATTTTGGAGGAGTGGGCAAGTCAATTACATTGACCCTAGTGTTTCACTGGTATTTATTTTTATCGACTCTGAAAGGATGAAAAGCAATGTTGACCGCTGCAGAATTTAAACTCAGAACATAAAGACAGATAAAATGCCGCTAAGCATTTTTCCCATCTTGCTAACGTTTCTTATTTCTTTACTGCCCACAAGGGACTAAACATAGAGGGGACAAACAAGGACGGACAAATGGATTAAGTCGATTACATCGACCCCGGTGCGTAACTGGTACTTAATTTATCGACCCCGAAAAGATGAAAGGCAAAGTCGACCTCAGCGGAATTTGAACTCAGAATGTAACAGCAGATGGAATACCGCTAAGCATTTTGCCCGGCGTGCTAACGTTTCTGCCAGCTCACCGCCTTTGGTTTCAGATTTGGGGGGTGGTTGTTGGCACTCCGTCACTTACGACGTCGAGGGTTCCAGTTGATCCGATCAACGGAGCAGCCTGCTCGTGAAATTAACATGCAAGTGGCTGAGCACTCCACAGACACGTGTACCCTTAACGTAGTTCTCAGGGAGATTCAGCGTGACACAGAGTGTGACAAGGATGACCCTTTGAATTACAGGCACAACAGAAACAGGAAGTAAGAGTGAGAGAAAGTTGTGGTGAAAGAGTACAGCAGGGTTCGCCACCATCCCCTGCCGGAGCTTCGTGGAGCTTTAGGTGTTTTCACTCAATAAACACTCACAACGCCCGGTCTGGGAATCGAAACCGCGATCCTATGACCGCGAGTCTGCTGCTCTAACCACTGGGCCATTGCGCCTCCACTGGGGGTGTGGTAAATTGATTACATCAACTCCAGTGTGTAACTGGTACTTATTTTATTGAACCTGAAATGACGAAGGGCAAAGTCAACCTCGGCAGAATTTGAACTCAGACTTTGAAGACCGATGAAATACTGCTATGCATTTTGCCTGGCGTGTTACCTATTCGGCCAGCACACCACCATAGTAACAACAACAATGATAATCCTTTCTACTGGAAACACAAGGCCTCAAATTTGGGGGAAGGGATTAAGTCGATTACTGGTGAAGGCCAGTTTACAGGGTTACCCAGGGACCATACTGAACTACAGAACAGAGATTTTCGGGCCATGGCTGCATTGAAGGAGATTCTTGTTAGCATTTTGGGAACGGCATAATAGCAATAATGGCAGTATTAGCAAAAATTACACCACACCTGGGAATTGATTGCTGATGAGAGTGGGAGATAACTGCCTACCATTTACCCTCATAGATGACAGGTGGTGGAGCTGAAGGAGGATATGCGACCCCAGTGCATAACTGGTTCTTATTTAATCGACCCCGAAAGGATGAAAAGCAAAGTCGACCCTGGCGGAATTCGAACTCCGAACATAGCAACAGATGAAATACCACTAAGCATTTCTTTTCTTCTGTAGGCACGAGACCCGAAATTTTCAGAGAGGGGAGGGGGGGCAGTCGATTGGATCGATCCCAGTACACAACTGGTACTTGATTTATCGACCCCCTAAAGGATAAAAGGCAAAGTGGGCCTCGGCGGAAATTGAACTCAGAATGTAAAGACAGACGAAATATCGCTAAGCATTTTTTCATCAGGCATGCTAACGATTCTGCCTTAACAATAATAATAATTATAGTACCAACAACAACTACAAGAACATAACAAACAAGATCTTTTACTCACCGCCACCGTTTTTGTAACAAAGGTAGGGAAACCGCCATACGTTGGCCAAATCCACAGCAAATCCAATGACAGACAGAAGGAAATCGATCTTCTTTCCCCAGGTTTCTCTGTCATCTTCTTCTTCGTATTCCACCACGTTTTTGTTGGCTTGGCGTGGACCATTCTTGTTGTCCAAGGCTTTACCTGTACAGGGAGTAGAGACAGAGATTGAGTTAGATTGAGAGACATGGAGAGACAAATAGAGAAACAAAAATATACTGACTTCAAGTTTTGGCACAAGGCTAGCAATTTCAGAGAAGGGAGTAAGTTGATTACATTGATCCAAGTACTTAACTG
Source organism: Octopus bimaculoides (assembly GCF_001194135.2). Taxonomy (NCBI): domain Eukaryota; kingdom Metazoa; phylum Mollusca; class Cephalopoda; order Octopoda; family Octopodidae; genus Octopus; species Octopus bimaculoides. The sequence continues at coordinate 3,161,361 of NC_069010.1, forward strand.
CTACATATTTCATCGACCCTGGACGGACAAAAGGCTAAGTTGGCCTTAGTGGAATCTGAACTCAGAATGTAGACAGATGAAATGCTACATAGCATTTCATCCAACTCACTAACGATTCTGCCGGCTCACTGCCCAAGAAACAGAAATATAGGAATGTTCGTTTTTATGTTCAGTGTAGGAGTGGCTGTGTGGTAAGTAGCTTGCTTACCAACCACATGGTTCCGGGTTCAGTCCCACTGCGTGGCACCTTGGGCAAGTGTCTTCTACTGTAGCCTCGGGCCGACCAAAGCCTTGTGAGTGGATTTGGTAGACGGAAACTGAAAGAAGCCTGTCGTATATATCTATATATGTATGTGTGTGTATATGTTTGTGTGTCTGTGTCTGTCCCCCAACATCGCTTGACAACCGATGGTGGTGTGTTTACATCCCTGTAACTTAGCAGTTTGGCAAAAGAGACCAATAGAATAAGTACTAGGCTTACAAAG
>NC_069010.1:3162183-3163175 GCF_001194135.2 Octopus bimaculoides
AGGGCAGCGGACTCGCGGTTTTGATTCCCAGACCGGGCGTTGTGAGTGTTTATTGAGCGAAAAACACCTAAAGCTCCGCAAGGCTCCGGCAGGGGATGGTGGCGAACCCTGCTGTACTTTTCCACCACAACTTTCTCTCACTCTTACTTCCTGTTTCTGTTGTGCCTGTAATTCAACAGGGTCAGCCTTGTCACACTCTGTGTCATGCTGAATATCCCCCGAGAACTACGTTAAGGGTACACGTGTCTGTGGAGTGCTCAGCCACTTGCACGTTAATTTCACGAGCAGGCTGTTCCGTTGATCGGATCAACTGGAACCCTCGACATCGTAAGCGACAGATTGCCAATAACAACTTGTATGTTAGTTAACTCTTCTCTGTGCATTCTCGATGCTGTTATAAAAAAAGATATGTATATGTTTAAAATATATATGTGTGTGTGTTAAGGAAAAGGAGGATTGGTTTAAAAACTTTTTACTTGACACTTACATCTCTTTGAGGAATTCATCATGAATATATATATATACATACATCCCTACATACATATATATATATATATATATTTGAAATTTAGATTTTTGGATTTTACTGTGGTCCATTATGCCTTCTTCTAATTCAAACTTTTAGTATAGTGTTCTTAGCCTCTCTCCCTTAATAGCTCCCTGTAATCCAGTGTTCTTTTTTCTAACGGTCATTTACTTACCTATATAATGTTATAACTCGTACGCAACCTTAGCATTAAGCGCAAGTCTTGCTCTTGTATGTTGGTTTCCTGACGATGAATTTATGTGCAATTCCAGCATCTCTTACTTCTTTGGAGTAGAGTGCACATATATTTTGAAACATATGTAGGAATTAAAGGAACTTATTGATTATATGCGTTTTGCTCCATTTCTTATTATTCTTTATATATATGTGTGTGTGTGTGTGTGTGTGTGTGTGTGTGTGTGTGTGTGAATAAAAATAAATACAAAAAAAGGGGGTTTTGTATGAT
>NC_069010.1:3163928-3165853 GCF_001194135.2 Octopus bimaculoides
ATATATATATATATATATATATATATAGGGAAACCTAAAGCAACTCAAAAGCACTAAATATAAGATCCCTGGGACACACAGAATTTCAAAATCCACGAACAGCATATATATATATATATATATATATATATATATATATATAAACACAAGCACCCATATATATATGAATATAAATAATACACACTCACACTCACACACACATACAAATAAACACAGGCACACATACATATATATGAATATGAATAAACACATACATGTATATGTACATATGCATCCATACACGCACAATGTGGTCTTGTCATTTTGTCATTTTACAGAAAATCTTGCTCGATGCGATATTCCAGGCGACAAGAAAAGTTAATTAAGTATGCAGCTGACATTAGCCAGTTTTAATTAACTGGTAATCAATAACTACTCTCTCTCTCTCTCTCTCTCTCTCTTAATCTTTTTGGCTGTGTTTTTTTTTTATGCAGTCAATCGTGGTTTTTTCTTAATTCTTTATTCATTTTTTGTTGCTTATTTAATTTAAATTTTTTTTTTAATCTTCATCAATCATTATTCATTTTCATCAGTTTCATTATTAACAATCACTGCTGCCAAATGAAGTGAATGATATACATTCCTTTATATATACATATGTAGAACTAAATACACTTACAATTGCACATGCATACACACATACATACAAAGCCTATATGTGTGTGTGTGAGTGTCTCTTATATATACATACATGGATGTATGTATGTATGTATGTATGTATGTATGTACATATGTATATATAAATATATATATATGATGTGTGTGTATGTATGTATATACTGTTTTACTCTTTTACTTGTTTCAGTCATTTGACTGTGGCCATGCTGGAGCACCTTTAGTCGAGCAAATCAACCCCAGGACTTATTCTTTGTAAGCCTAGTACTTATTCTATCAGTTTTTTTTTTGCCGAACCGCTAAGTTACAGGGACGCAAGCACACCATCATCAGTTGTCAAGCGATGTTAGGGGACAAACAAAGACACACAAACATACACACACACACACACACACACACACACATATATATACATATATACGACGGGCTTCTTTCAGTTTCCGTCTACCAAATCCACTCACAAGGCTTTGGACTGCCCAAGGCTATAGTAGAAGACACTTGCCCAAGGTGCCACGCAGTGGGACTGAACCCGGAACCATGTGGTCCATTTGCAAGTTACTTACAACACAGCCGCTCTATATTTCTAATCAAGTATAGAACTCAATACACGTATGCTTCAGAACAAATTGTTAAAAACATGTAGAGGGTGTAACAAAAATAAAATGACAAAGCAATAGACAATTATCTTATGATCTTCATTAGCTTACAGCTGTTTCTGCTGTAGGATGCCATGGACTCATAGTTGAGTGCTTGAGAAACACTTTGTAGCTACATAGGAGCCTTGAATATGATTTGGAATTTATTTGGGAAAATGCATTAACAATGAGTAAGCCAATGATGCTGACTATAAAGATGTGTATATCAAGATTTAGATAAATGATGATTAAATCTGATAGTAAAAATCGTCATCATCATCATCATCATCATCGTTTAACGTCATTTTTCCTTGCTGGCATGGGTTGGACAGTTCGACTGGGGTCTGAGAAACCAGGAGGCTGCACCAGGCCCCAATCTAATCTGGAAGTGTTTCTACAGCTGAATGCCCTTCCTAATGCCAATCACTCCAGGAGTTAAGTGGGTACATATAACTGTGTGTGTATATGTGTATATATATATATATATATATATATATATATATATATATATATGGATGTTAAATGATAATGATCATTTACACACACATACATACACACACACCAGCACAGCAGAAGAATCACAGAACACACACACTTGTGTATACATGTGTATGTGTATATATATATATCATCATC
>NC_069010.1:3167340-3169424 GCF_001194135.2 Octopus bimaculoides
CCCTCTCACCACGATCTGCAGCACGAACGGATCCGGATTTCGTGCTGCAGATCGTGGTGAGAGGGATAACTTCCCTTGGCAAACAGGACACAGTCGTGTGTCGATAAGCCAGCTGGAGGAGATGTCCTCCTGGGGCTAAAAGCAACAGTAACATCCACCCCTAGGGGTCAGCCACACTTAAGTGGCAATATACTACACTTTATATATATATGTATATATTTATATATATATATCTACATATATATATACGCATACATATATGTATATATAAATGCATTTATATGCATAAATATATATGCACGCAAACACACACACATACTGACACACACACACACACACACACACACACATATATACATACAAACTCACACATAAACGCATATATGTGTGCGTCTGTGTACAAGAACAAAGAAAATCCTTGAATGGCGTCCCCGTGTCGCGAGTTAAATGGAGTGTGATGTCACTGCATTAACCAGGAAGCACTAACGTTACAGGTATGGATTGGAAGAAATAGTGAACAAGGAATATACATTACTGCCACCACCAACACCACCACCACTCCAACAATGACGACCACCAACATCATTCTAACAATAGCCACCATCATCTCACCATCACCACCACCACCATCATCACGACCACCTCTCCACCATCACCACATATGCACTGATATTATCACCACCAACACTACTGCCACTACCATTTCACCATCACAAACTTCACACCACCATCACCACTTAGAAACCACCCAGATTGCACCCTGCTCTTCTAAAGTTCACCCAACTGCCCTTTCTATCATCTCTTATTTCTTTATTGCCCACAAGGGAACAAACATAGAGGGGACAAACAAGGAGAGACAAACGGATTAAGTTGATTACATCGACCTCAGTGCGTAACTGGTACTTAATTTATCGACCCCGAAAGGATGGAAAGCAAAGTCGACCTCGGCGGAATTTGAACTCAGAACGTAGCAGCAGACGAAATACCACTAAGCATTTTGTCCGGCGTGCTAACATTTCTGCCAACTCGCCTTGCTATCATTTCTTATTTCTTTATTGCCCACAAGGGGCCAAACATAGAGGGGACAAACAAGGAGAGACGAACGGATTAAGTCGATTACATCGACCCCAGTGCATAACTGGTACTTAAGTTATCGACCTCGAAAGGACGAAAGGCAAAGTCGACCTCGGTGGAATTTGAACTCAGAACGTAACGGCAGACGAAATACCACTAAGCATTTCGCCCGGTGTGCTAACGTTTCTGCCAACTCGCCTTTCTATCATTTCTACAGCAACAACCGAGCCTTAGTGGTACTAGGTATTGTTCTCTCCATAGGTTTGCAAAGGGGTATGACCTAGTGGTTAGGGTATTGCATTCATGACCCCGAGATCGTGGTTTCGATTCCTACACTGGCTGGTCATTGTGTTCTTGAGCAAAACACTTCATTTCACATTGCCCCAGGCCACTCAGCTGTAAATGGGTAACCTTGAGATGGACTGGTGTACAAGGGCGTAGACAAAGGTGTGGCTGTGAGGTAAGAAACTTGCTTCCCGGCCTCATGGTTCCAGGATCAGTCCCATTGCATGGCAATTTGGGGAAGTGTTTTCAACTATAGCCTTGGGACGGCATTAGATTTGGTAGATGGAAACTGAAGGAAGCAAGCCTGTCTTTAGAAGAACGCTGAAATGTGTCTTTACAGTCTGATTTTAATTGTTTTATATAATTATATTGTTTTGAGTGTAGGTGCATGCGTGGCCATGTGGTAAGAAGCTTGCTTACCAACCACATGGTTCTGGGTTCGGTCCCACTGCACAGCGCCTTGAGCAAGTGTTTTCTACTATAGCTTCAGGCTGACCAAAGCCTTGTGAGTGGATTTGGTGGATGGAAACTGAAAGAAGCCCATCATTTATATCATCATCATCATCATCATCATCATCGTTTAACGTCCGCTTTCCATGCTAGCATGGGTTGGACGATTTGACTGAGGGCTGGTGAAACCGGATGGCAACACCAGGCTCCAGTCTGATTTGGCAGAGTTTCTACAGCTGGATGCCCTTCCTAACGCCAACCACTCAGAGTGTAGT
>NC_069010.1:3170038-3171546 GCF_001194135.2 Octopus bimaculoides
GGATGATGTGGCTGTAAAACCTGTTCTGTGTAAGCATTCGACTTGTTTGGGCACGCTTACGTTAAAAAACAATTTTAGAATTACTTTTTTCTGTCAAAACACTAGAAATAATTGACCAACAAAAAAAAAAAAAACCAACCAAGATTCAACCAAATCAAAAAATAAACTCAACTACTAAGCAAACAAAGATAAACAATCTCATTCCCATTGCATGTGCACACGCACACACACATTCACACACACCCTTTTATGTACACACACACATATATTCACACAGAGTTGAAACGCTGTTTGATTTATTTTTTCAGCGTACAATTTTCGTCACTCCACTACCAAGTGTGACAGCACCCCTTCCCTCCGTATTCATCTATCACCCCTTCTTTTCTCATTCATAAACACAAGAGTATTATTATTGTAGATTATCTCGGTAACCATGGGAGCTATGAAAAAAAAATACAAAGCCCAGCATCGACACCAGATCATTCTACATGACTGTGTAATTTTTCACCCAATTCCACCCAGCTGTTTGACCGTGAATCCCAAGACAAGAAAGAATCACACATGTCAAATTTATATGTATAGATACATGGAGTTTGAAAGATAATGAAACACCACATATGATTAAGTGGAGAGTAATTGAGAAATCGATACTTTATGTTAATGGATTGGATAAATGTAGGCTTTGTTTAGCAGAAAGAGCACAGATCCTGTTCAGATCTAAGATCTTTAACTCTCTTCTGAAATTTTCAGTGGTTGTAAGCATATGTATAAATATATTTCGAAGAATTGGAAAATTCCACCTATTCTTCAGGTTTCCATGACTCACTCATCACATCTCCAAGCAGGGGAAGAATAGCAGTCAAATCTCCCTCAAATCACACCCTACTGTCTTATGCATAAATGAACCAATGACGGAGATCTCCACATGGTAACTAGGTCTGTCTTATCTATGAATAAATATGTATATGACAATGAAGGAAACCTTTATATGGAAGCTAGACCGGGTAGAAATAGCAGTCAGATCTCCCACAAATCTCACCTTTCTTATGTATGTATGAACCAATGAAGGAAGCTTTTACATGGTTGCTAGGCCTAGTGGAAATAGCAGCCAAATCTCCCTCAAATCATACCCAATGCACCCAAGGATTTCTTCCACGTAGGAAAAGGGTGTGATGGTCATGAATAGGAAGTTTTTGACTATTGTTCTACTTGATCAGGGCAGATCTTGGACAAAACAGCAGCCACAACAAAAAGAGAATGCCCTACATCTGGACTAAAGACAGGATGGTCACAGCTGGAACGCCTTTCATTATAGGTCTGCTGGATCAAGACTGAACTAGGGCTAAACACATTACATAATGTAGTCCTAGAAATACTATAGCTTAACAAAAGACAGGATGGTCAGACCTGGAACACCCTTGATCACAGGTCAACTGAATCAGGGCTGACCTGGTGTTAAACAAGCACAAGGAAGAACACATTGGATAATGTAATCCTAGATATACGAC
>NC_069010.1:3171556-3172730 GCF_001194135.2 Octopus bimaculoides
GTCAGACCTGGAACACCCTTGATCACAGGTCAACTGAATCAGGGCTGACCTGGTGTTAAACAAGCACAAGGAAGAACACATTGGATAATGTAATCCTAGATATACGACATTTGAATAAAAGGCAGGATGGTCACACCTGGAACACCCTTGATCATATGTCTGCTGGATCAGGACTGACCTGGTGTTAAATAGCAAGAACAAGGCAGGACGCATTAGATAATGTAGTCTTAGGTACACTTTGTCTGAACAAACAACAAAATGGTTGCAGCTGGCATGCATTTGATCATAGGTTTGCTGGATCAGGACTGACCTGGGGCTAAACAACAACAAGGAAGGACACATTAGATAATGTAGTCCTAGATACACTATGTCTGAATATAAGATGGGATGGTCACAGCTGGGACACATTTGATCATAGGTCTGTTGGGTCAGGAATGACCCAGGGTTAAATAACACCAACAAGGAAGGACACATTAGATAATGTAGTCCTAGATACACTATGTCTCAATAAAAGACAGGATGGTCACAGCTGGGACACATTTGATCATAGGTCTACTGGATCAGAATTGACCTGGGGTTAAACAACAACTGCAACAAGAACACTTTGCTAGTGAGTACCACTACTACTACTACTACTTTAGTGACAAGACTCAGCACTACTACAAAAGTGACCACTACAGCCTACACTGTATTACTACTGCATCAAGCTACCACCACCACAACAAGGAACATTGCCACCTAATGAAACGAGACCACTGCCACAGTGTGTGACACTCTAATTACAATCAGTAGTGTTGGTCACGCTGCACCACCACCACCATTATGGCCACAGTTGACGGTGTGGTCAACACACCAATGTACATTACCACCATGACCTTTGCCACCTTAATAAAACTAAGAGTAATATATATACACACATATATATATATATGTGTATAATGTATATTCATATATTTATATACATATATATGTATATAAATATATTTACACACACACTATATATATATATATATACACATATATACATCGATATATTTATGTGTATATAGACATACAAATATGTATATACTTATATATTTATATACATATATATAAATATATACACACACATATAATCTATACATTGATATATATATATATATGTATATATATATATATATATATATATATATAT
>NC_069010.1:3173654-3174219 GCF_001194135.2 Octopus bimaculoides
ATATATATATATATATATATATATATATATATATATATATATATATATATACATGTATATTCATACATATACATACACACACACACACACACATATATACACATATGTTCATGCCAATACACTAAACTAAATACATATACATGCACACATACATGTGTATATACACATATATATGCATAGGTATACATATATATATATATGTACGTATATGTGTACACACACATGCGCACATAAACACACACATAACAGGTCACTGGTTTCGTTGAGATTCATCAGACGACACCAACAACGCCAACAAACACATCCATTCCGCTACTTCTGTCAAAACTTCTTTTTTTTCCCTCTCACCCCCCCCCACCACCACCGCACGTTTTCCCCAACTCCCGCTTCCTCTCTCTCTCTCTCTCTCTCTCTCGTCCTCGTCCTCCTCCCCTCTCTCTCTTCTCTTTCCTTCCTCCCTCTCCTCTCCCTCCCCACTCTCCTCCTCCTCCTCTGTCTTTGTGTTCCGCTGTGCAAGAGGAGGGTCTATCACTTCCATTGCGGCCACTCCAGGTCCGTCATTTTC
>NC_069010.1:3175253-3177290 GCF_001194135.2 Octopus bimaculoides
TATTATTATCATTGTTATTATTACCATTACTATTATTGTCACGATTCTTATTATTATTATTATTATTATTATTATTATCATTATCATTATTATTATTATTATTATCATCATCATCATCATTATTATTATTATTATTATTATTATTATTATTATTATTATCATTGTTATTATTACCATTACTATTATTGTCACGATTCCTATTATTATTATTATTATTATTATTATTATTATTAGCATTACTATTATTATCATTATTGTTGGTATCATCACAATTATCATCATCATCAGCGTGGCAAATAAACTAAATCATTATCATTATTATTATTATTGGAAAAAATGCTCAAACTATGCGTGAGTTAGCAGCAAGGTTTGATGTTTTGATTCCAACTATATTGGACCATTTGAAACAAATCGGCAAGGTAAAGAAGCTGGACAAGTGGGTACCTCATGAACTGAACGAGCATCAAATGACACGTCGTCTTGAAACTTGCTGTTCTTTGCTGTCACAGCATAAAAAGCGAACGATTTTTGCATCATATTGTTACTTGTGATGAAAAATGGATTCTTTTGGTTTGATGTTTCGATTCCACTTGTATTGGATCATCTGAAACAAATCGGCAAGGTAAAGAAGCTGGACAAGTGGGTACCTCATGAACTGAATGATCATCAAATGATACGTCGTCTTGAAACTTGCTGTTCTTTGCTGTCACAGTATAAAAAGCGAACGATTTTTGCATCGTATTGTTACTTGTGATGAAAAATGGATTCTTTTGGTTTGATGTTTCGATTCCACTTGTATTGGATCATCTGAAACAAATCGGCAAGGTAAAGAAGCTGGACAAGTGGGTACCTCATGAACTGAATGATCATCAAATGACACGTCGTCTTGAAACTTGCTGTTCTTTGCTGTCACAGCATAAAAAGCGAACCATTTTTGCATCGTATTGTTACTTGTGATGAAAAATGGATTCTTTTCAAAAATAGCTAGTCTTCTGCACAGTGTGCCAAAACACAATCTAAAGAAGAATATTCACTCCAAAAGGCTATTGATGTCTGTTTGGTGGTTCAGCGCTGGTGTCATCCACTACAGCTTCTTGAGACCTGGTAAGTCAATTACAGTGGATGAAATGATGAAATGAGGAGTGAACTTGCAATTAAACAACTGAGATTCGTCAATAGAAACAAGCCAGTGGCGATCTTTTGATACGAGTCCTAAATATCGGCCTTTTCCTTAAAAAAGGGTTGGAGAGAAACAGGGAAACGACATCATAAAAGCGAAATACATACAGAGAGCGCAATTTATTTTGAAGGGTTTAGTCTTAGGCTTAGGCTTAGGTTTAGGGTTAGGGTTTGGGTTACAGAATTCGGTCCCTAACCGTAACCCTAACCCTAACCCTAAAACCCTAACCCTGACACTAAAACCGTAACTCTAACACCGTAGTGAAGATCGTGCAGGTGTTACGGAAAAGGCTGATCTTTGGTAAAGATCGCCGAAGACACTTTTTATGGAAAAGGCCGATATTCAGGACTCGTATCGAAAGATCGCCACAGGCCAATTCTCTTGCAAGTCGATGCTTGACCACAGTATGGCCATAGTCCAATGACCGAAACGAGCAAAGGAAGTTTTGAAGTGAAGAAGACCATTCTTAGGGAAAAAACCCCAGATCATAAGCTCAACCACTAACACCACCATCATCACCACGTCTCCCATCACAACAACCTCCACCAGAACCACTACCACCGTCGCCACCACCTCCTCCTCCACCACCATCATTGCGCCACCACCACTATCCAACTATACCACCACTACCAATAACAACAACAGCTACACCACCACTACTACATCACAACAACCACCACCACCATCATTACTACAACCACCACCATCTCTCGCATCACAACCACCACCAACAATGATAACAGCAACACCACCACAACCATTACCACCTCTCACATCACAACAACCACTACCACCACCACCAACAACAATAGTAACACCACCACAACCACCACCATCTCTCGCATTGCAATCACCAC
>NC_069010.1:3177731-3178612 GCF_001194135.2 Octopus bimaculoides
GGGGGAATGGAAGGTGCGTGGGTGGTGGGTGTAAGCGGTCGTGGGAGGATGGTACTGTGTTTGCTTGTAGCGGTGTGGATGTTGTGATTGTTGTTGCCGTTGTTGCTATTGTTGTTGTATCAGCTGCTACTGTGGCTGCTGCTGCTGCTGTTGTTGTTGTTGTTATTGTTGATGATGATGGTGTTTTAGCTGCAGCTGCGGCTGTTGTTGTTGTTGTTGTTGTTGTTGTTCTCTGCAACATTATTGATACCTAACGCTCTCAAGAATGCACCATCGAACGACAACAGGAAGAACGCGTATGCGCAACGTCTGCTATATACAGACAAAACACTGCACACCGTCAAGTATATGTGTACCGATTTGCACACATACATACACACACACACATGCACACACATTCGCTCACAGGTGCAGGCACACAATAACACACATATATGCATATATAAACAGGAAGATAGATGCAGGAGTGGCTGTGTTGGTAAGACAGTTGCTTCCCAGCCAAATGGTCCCAGGTTCAATCCCACCGCTTGACAATGGGTAGACCGCAAGCTACCCTTCAGGCCAAGGATACTTTGATTACATGAAGTTTTCATTGCCACTAGGAGATCCATGTTAACTCACAGAAGATTCAATTGAGATGCGTAGAAAGCACAGTTTGAGAGGAAAATATATTTCTTTTCACATATTCAGCAGCCCCAGTTGCCGACTGTGAATTATGAAATAACTTTTTTCAACTTATTGTACTTCAGTACAGGAAAACTTCCTGACCTTCTGCGTCAAGAAACCACTATAGTTCTTGAAAGTTTTTTTTTTTTTCTACAGATTCTTTGAAGCTCACTAACTTCCTACACCTTGATCCTTGGATCTTACCTTTATATACC
>NC_069010.1:3179885-3184514 GCF_001194135.2 Octopus bimaculoides
TATATATATATATATATATATATATATATATATATACATGGTGAGCTGCCACACAGTTTCCATCAATAACTAAATTTACTCTCAAGGCTTTGGTACGCTCAGGGGCTATAGTAGAAGACAGCTGCTCTATAATTGTTGTACTTGGTTTTGTGAGTAAATGTCAATCTGGAAAAGCTAAGGTTTTCACAAAAAGATACAATTTCCACTTATAAATACAATTTCTAAGTGGAACAGTAAAAATATGCAAGATTTTTCTTAAGTTGTAAATGCAAATTTTTTTTTTTATTCACATTCCAACAATAGAGCTTTGTATCTTTGTTTAGAAACCAGCTCCCACTTTACAGGATGACTTCAAATAATTGAAAAGACATGAGTAAATACATTCACGCACATATACATTCATGTGTACATACATACATACATACATACATACATACATAGACATACATACACAGACAGCCATAAAAACATACATACACACATACATGCATACATACATATGCACATACAAACACACACACATATGTACACATGTATATGCATACATACAAACACACACACATGCATGTATATGTATACACATACATATATACACTCATTCATATATATACATGCATGCACACACATTCACAGACACACACATACATACATGTATACATACACAAAGAGGTACACATGTACACACATACATACACACATACACAGTTAGACAGACAGACAAACAATTGGACACCTGGACAAAAATATATTCCAATGAATATAATTATAAAAGAATTGAGAAAAAAAAACAAAAACCCTTCCATTTAATGCACTGTCCACTTTCATTCCTTCAATGACCCCCACCCCTATACACACACAACTCCTCACTGCTCCTGATACTCCAACAGACCCCCTCTCCTGCCACAAAACTAATTCTCCACCCCTCCTCCCATCTCTCTTTCTCTCTCTGATATCAAACTTGAACAAAGCTCAAGTGAGATAACCCATTGAAACACAATTGAAACTCTCCCGTTGAGGAGGGACATAATGCTTTTCTTTCACTTTTCTTTTCATTTATTTCCGTTCACCCCCTCCCCCCCATTATTTTTTCGGAGTGGGGGAGGGTAGTCTTTGAAAAAAAAATGTCCTCCACACTTAAACACTTGTCATACATAATCATTTTTGTTCTTGTTTATATTCTTCTTCTTCTTCTGCATCATCTTTTTCTTTCTCTCTTCTTCTGCATCATCATCATCATCATCTTCTTCTTCTTCTTCTTCTTCTCATCATCATTATTATTATTATTATTATTATTATTATTATTATTATTATTATTATTATTATTATTATTATTATTATTATTATTATTATTATTATTAAGGCAGTGAGCTGGCAGAATCATCAGGACACTAAGCAAAATAATTAGCAGTATTTCTTCCATCGTGACATTCTGAGTTCAAATTCCATCGAGGTCGACTTTGCCTTTCATCCTTTTGGGGTCGATTAAATAAGTACCAGTCACGTGCTGGAGTTGATGTAATCCACTTAATCCCTTCTCCCAAATTTGAGGCCTTGTACTCCCAGTAGAAAGGATTGTTATCATTATTATTAAAAAGGTGGTAAGCTGGCAGAATTCTTATGTGGTATTTCGCTCATCGCTACGTTCTGAGTTCAAATTCCACTGGGGTCAACTTTACCTTTCATCCTTTCAGGGTCAATAAATTAAGTATCAGTTAAGTATTGGGGTCGATGTAATCGACTATCTCCCTCCCACAAATTTCAGGCCTTGTGCCTGTAATAGAAAGGATCATCATCACCATCATCATCATCATCATCATCGTCGTCGTTTAACGTCTGCTTTCCATGCTAGCATGGGTTGGACGATTTGACTGAGGACTGGTGAAACCAGATGGCTACACCAGGCTCCAATCTGATTTGGCAGAGTTTCTACAGCTGGATGCCCTTCCTAACGCCAACCACTCCGAGAGTGTAGTGGGTGCTTTTACGTGCTACTGGCACGAAGGCCTGTCAGGCGGTACTGGCAACGACCACGCTCAACATGGTGTATTTTACGTGCCACCTGCATGCACAGGAGCCAGTCCAGCGGCACTGGCAATGACCTCGCTCGGATGTCTTTTCACGTGCCACTGGCACAAGTGCCAGGAAGGCGACGCTGGTAACGATCACGCTCAAATGGAGCTATTTACATGCCACTGGCACGGAAGCCAGACAGCTGCTCTGACAACGATCACGCTCGGACGGTGCTGTTAGCACTCCTCTGGTACAGGTGCCATCACGATTTCGCCTTCACTTGCCCCAACAGGTCATTATTTCACTTGCCTCAACAGATCATTATTATCAATAAGGCAGTGGGCTGGCAGAATCATTAGCATGCTGGGCAAAATGCTTAGTGGTATTTTGTCCATTGTTACATTCTGAGTTCAAATTACGCCAAGGTTGACTTTGCCTTTCATCCTTTTGGGATTGATAAATTAAGTACCAGTGAAACACTGGGGTCGATGTAATCGACTAGCCCCCTTCCACTAAAATTCCAGGCCTTGTGCCTAATCATTATTATTATTATTATTATTATTATTATTATTATTATTATTATTAAAATTTCTATTATTTATTAGTCGTCATTGTCATCATCATCATCATTGTCACCATTGTCATCACTATTACCATCATCAACATCATAATAATTATCATTGTCATGATCATCATCAACTGGTATTTAATCAAGCAACCAAAACCAGTACAATGCAGGGGTGAAGCAAAATGTCCCAAAACACACCAGCATCGGTTGTCAAGTGATGTTGGGGGGGAGGACAAACAGAGACACACAGACACACACACACACATATACATATATATATACGATGGGTTTCTTTCAGTTTCCGTCTACCAAATCCACTCACAGGGCTTTGGATTGGCCCGAGGCTATAGTAGAAGACACTTGCCCAAGGTGCCACGCAGTGGGACTGAACCCGGAACCATGTGGTTGGTAAGCAAGCTACTTACCACACAACCACTCCTGCGCCTATGATTTTATGGTTTAATGATTTTCTTTTATAAACTCTGCCGAACCGCTAAGTTACGGGGACGTAAACACACCAGCATCGGTTGTCAAGCGATGTTGGGGGACAAACACAGACACATATATCATCATCATCATCATCATCATCATCATCGTTTAACGTCCGCTTTCCATGCTAGCATGGGTTGGACGATTTGACTGAGGACTGGTGAAACCGGATGGCAACACCAGGCTCCAGTCTGATTTGGCAGAGTTTCTACAGCTGGATGCCCTTCCTAACGCCAACCACTCAGAGAGTGTAGTGGGTGCTTTTACGTGTCACCCGCACGAAAACGGCCACGCTCGAAATGGTGTCTTTTATGTGCCACCCTCACAAGCCAGTCCAGGGGCACTGGCAACGATCTCGCTCGAAAATCCTACAGGAGCCAGTCAGGCGGTACTGGCATATATATATACATTTATATATATATATACGATGGGCTTCTTTCAGTTTCCGTCTACCAAATCCACTCACAGGGCTTTGGTTGGCCCGAGGCTATAGTAGAAGACACTTGCCCAAGGTGCCACGCAGTGGGGCTGAACCCAGAACCATGTGGTTGGTAAGCAAGCTACTTACCACACAGCCACTCCTGCGCCTATGACTTAAAGATGTCTTTGTTGAATAAAATTTGCTGAAAAAAATTAACTGATCCTCCTGTATTTTCTTTTATCCAAAACCAGGAACTTTTCATCACCCCTTCATATGTATGTAGCATCCATCTCACAAGGCATTCTTTGTTTCAAGGCTATAGCAGAAGACATCTACCCCACGTACCATGCAGGGGGACTGAACTCAAAACCTCGTGGTTGCAAATTAAGCTTCTTAGCCACCCAGCCATTCCTGTACATATATATTTATAAAAACTATTTCTTTAGTAATCATTATCTTGAGATATTTCGGGTCTGCTTTTTTTTTTTTTTTTTTTTTTCCTGTTGTTTTGTTTCACATTTTCCTTTAATTTTTTTTTTGGATTTTCTTTTCAGTTATTTTGATTAAAATAATGATTAAGTTGCTATGTGTGTGTGTGTCTGTGTGTGCACGCACACGCATGTGTGCAAGTGTGAGTGTATTTGAAATGATATTCATGATGGTGATGATGATTGACGGTATCAATGAAAAGGGAGGAGAAGAGGAGCAGGAGGAGGAGAAGAAGAAGAAGAGGACGATGATGATGGCGAACTATTGAAAGGATTGAAAATTATGAAATCCAAAGCAGATTGATGGCTCCGAGACAATATGAACAAAGAAATAAATACAAGACTAATTACGTCACACACACACATGCACGCATGCATGCACACACACATTATACTTATATACATATGCATATACAGATATATATTTTATGCATACTTGTACATATATATATATATACACATTCATATATATATAGATACTGTATATGCATAAATATATATGCACATATATATATAGATAGATAAATATACACATATATGCATGTATATAAATATATATGTGTGTGTGTATATGTCTACATGCGTATAAGTATGTGTGTGTGTATATATATATATATATATATATATATATATATATATATATATATATATAT
>NC_069010.1:3184964-3185716 GCF_001194135.2 Octopus bimaculoides
ATATACTTACAAGTATGCTTTGTGTATTTGACTATATATTTACATATATATGTATATATATGTGTGTGTATATGTCTGTATATAGGAATACATATATATATATATATATATATATATTTATTTATGTACACGCACACTTAGATATGAATTAGTTCTCACTTAGGACGTTAAGTTCTTTTTGGAAGATTCTCCAAGATTCACCTGCTTTAAAAGAATTGGACAGTTTTGCATTATTCCACAACACAATGGAATAAGAGAGATGCTGTGTGTATATATGTATGCATACATTTATCAAAAGGTGTCTATATATATATATATGTGTGTGTGTGTGTGTGTGTGCGTGAGTGTATGTATGAATGTATATGTGTGCATGTATATATAAGCAGACACATGTATTTGTGTATATAAGTGTCTGTATGTGTACATGTGTGTGAATGAATATTTCTATGTGTCAGTGTGTGTATATATGTTTGTGAACACGTATGATTGTTAATTTGTATGTTTACTTATATTTATGTATGTATGTATGTATTTATGCATGGTTGTATGTATGTGTGAATCTATATATGTATGACTGTGTGTATGCATGCTTGTATATGTGTGTGTGTGCATGTGTATATATGTAGATAAGGATACGTACATGTATGCTTATAATTGTATGTGTGAGTACTTTATATGAATGTATGTATGTTTACATACATGAAAGTGGGTATTATCTATGTGTCTGTGTATGTACGTGTATGTTCATTATA
>NC_069010.1:3186640-3187602 GCF_001194135.2 Octopus bimaculoides
ATATATATATATATATATATATATATATATATATATATATATATACACACACATATATACATACATACAAATATAAGTGCATGCATGTATATGTATACACACGCGCATATCATTTACACTGTCCTACAACAGTAATTTGCTTCTATCACTAGACCCAGTTTAGTTGCTCTTTTCTTCTTCTTCTTCCTCCTCATTCAGGACCCTCCCCCATTTAACACAAACCAACAGCACAGTAGGGGAATGAATGGAGGTATACAAACTAACTTCCCTTCATCACTGACTATTGTGTTTTAATCTGTTAAATAAATAATGAAATCAGCACATCACTCCACAGCTGCATAGTCAGTTGAAAGGAATGCGTTGTTGAAGTTTGACCTTTCTAAACACAATTTTTTTTTTTTTTATGAAACTTTTGTTTTGTAGTTCATATTATATATAAAACATCTGTACGTATTGTGTTGTA
Organism: Octopus bimaculoides; assembly: GCF_001194135.2. Lineage (NCBI taxonomy): Eukaryota > Metazoa > Mollusca > Cephalopoda > Octopoda > Octopodidae > Octopus > Octopus bimaculoides. Next base: position 3,187,104 of record NC_069010.1, read on the forward strand.
TGTATTATGAGATCTGGAGAACAGTAGTAGTGACAGTGGTGGTGTTGCTGCTGCTGCTGCTGGTTTTTCTTGTTATATGTGTGAAGAGTGAATAGTTATTAGATGTGATGTAAGAGGTGCTATATATTTCATAAGTTGTTTCAGAATGCATATATACCTAGATGCATACACACTCATGAATTTGTATTTATGTGTATATATATATATATATATAGCGTGACCGTTGCCAGTACCGCCTGACTGGCCTTTGTAGGGTTTTCGAGCGAGATCATTGCCAGTGCCCCTGGACTGGCTCTTGTGCGGGTGGCACATAAAAGACACCATTTCGAGTGTGGCCGTTTTCGTGCGGGTGACACGTAAAAGCACCCACTACACTCTCAGAGTGGTTGGCGTTAGGAAGGGCATCCAACTGTAGAAACTCTGCCAAATTAGATTGGAGCCTGGTGTAGCCATCCGGTTTCACCAGTCCTCAGTCAAATCGTCCAACCCATGCTAGCAT
>NC_069010.1:3187612-3189862 GCF_001194135.2 Octopus bimaculoides
ACTCATTCCCTCCCCCAAAATTGCTGCCCTTGTGGAAAAATTTTAAACTATTATTATTATTATTATTATTATTATTATTATTATTATTATTATTATTATTACCTCTGCCTTAGCAAAGGTGGAGGTATTGTTTTCAGTCGTGTTTGTTTGTCTGTGCACAAGATATCTCAAGAAGCGCTGGATGGATTCAGATGAAACTTTCAGGGACGTTTGGCCTCGTAACTGGCACAAACTGATTAGGTTTTGGAATCAATCTGGTACCGGACAAGGATTCTGAATTATTTTTCCTGTCTTTTAACTTAATTTTTGAAAGCAGTCGGGTTCAATTTTAGTATTCTCGTTTGTGAGAGCAGCCAAGTCTATTTCAGATATTTTCATTTTAAAAATCGTCTCTGGCTAATCGTTGAGAGGACGCAGGTGTTGCTTTGGCAAAGGCTTGTGCTCTTTAAGTGCTCTTGTTATTATTATTATTATTATTATTATTATTAAACTATGAAGATTGATGTAACTTTTCACGATGGTAATAAGCATTAAGTGGAGATTTTGTTGATTTATGATGGTTGCACAACAGAGCAGTTAAATAAAAGATTCAGTGGGCATAAGCATTCAAAAGAATTGGCAAAACATCTTACATCAAACGTCTGTAATTTTGAGGAACATCTGAAAGTGCACTTTCTCAAAAAATATTCTGGTTCTGCTGCTCTTTGAGACTTCAGAATGCATGAGGATAAATATATTTGTGAATTGCTATAGTCACATTTTTGAGAAATGGGCAAAATGGCAGGAGAATTCCATTACAGTTTGTCTTTTATCTTTTAGCTTTTATCTTTAATCTTTCATCTTTTACTTGTTTCAGTCATTGGACTGTGGCCATGCTGGGGCACCACTTTGAAGAATTTTTAGCTAAATGAATTAACCCCAGGACCTTTTTAAAGCCTGGTACTTATTCTATCAATCGTTTTAGCCAGACAGAAAGACAGATAGGTGGGCAGGCAGGCAGGTAGGTAGGTAGGTAGGTAGACAAATAGATAGATAGATAGATAGACTGACAGGTAGACAAATAGATAGATAGATAGACTGACAGGTAGACAGATAGATAGATAGATAGATAGATAGACAAATAGATAGATAGATAGATAGATAGGCAGATAGATAGACTGACAGGTAGACAAATAGATAAATAGATAGACAGGTAGGTAGATAGATAGATAGATAGATAGGCAGATAGATAGACTGACAGGTAGACAAATAGATAAATAGATAGGTAGGTAGATAGATAGATAGGCAGATAGATACATACATACATGCATACATATATGGACAGATACATACATGACAGATAGATAGATAGTGTGAAACTTCAGCTTTGAAATTTAATTTGGTCCTGAAGGCCATTTACCACCCAAAATGTTCGAAGACAAATGTTCGTAGAAACTATTTCTCCCATCGGAAATTCAAGAGAATGCACTGCAGATTCGATCAGGGACGTGCACAGAGTAAAAGCAAGACAGCAACAGATGCACTTCCACTGAATCTTGCAGCCTGTCACCATCTGTTGCTGCCAGGTTGTGCATTCGTTATTCAAGACATACTTCATCACCTGAGGTGATGTTTTTGGTTCAAAGAATTCTTCCTAAACTGATTTCGTCGTGATGTGGGGATGTTCATAAAACAAGATTCCACTGTATTTCATTAAAGATTTTTTTTTATTTCTTAATTCCCCCCACCCCCAACCATTTTTCTCTCTTTTGAGTATTTTTTGTTTTGTTATTGTTGTTAGTGGCTGTTTTTATTGCTTTTTATATTTTATAGAATTTCCAAAAGTAAAAGGGAAATATTTTCTTTTTAAAAGAATATTGTCTGCATGTTTCGTAGCTGCTTTTCTATTTTTTGACATTCATGTGTGGGTGGGTGTGAGTGTGTATGTGGGTGCGCACGTATGTGTGCATGTATGTGTTTGTGTGTATATGTGTGTATGTGTGTGGGTATGTAATTATATATATATATTTATACACACCCATATATACATGTATATATACTTATACATACATATATATATGTATACATACGTATATGTATGTATTTTAAAAATATATGTATACATACATGCATATATACACACATGTATACACACATATACACGTGTGTGTGTATATATATATATATATATATATATATATATATGTATGTATATGCATAACAACATGCATCAATTTCCAAGTAAGTTTATCTATCTATCTATCTATCTAT
>NC_069010.1:3189986-3192689 GCF_001194135.2 Octopus bimaculoides
ATACATATATATATATATATATATATATACATATATATATATATATATATACATATATATATAATTCAGATACATATATATATCATACATTATCATTCAGTCTGTTATAATGAATACATAAACACATATAAAAACATCCAAGGGTATATATTTTTTCCCTCTGAAGATATTCTCAGATCATATAAATTTAATATTTACTTAGTATTAATTGAAACAGCTGTAAAGGATGATGATTAATTTGCTGTTAATAATAAACAATTATTAACTTCCCACAATATCCATTTTCTTTTTCTTCTTTTATATATGTGTGTGTGTATATATATATATATATGTGTGTGTCTGTGTGCGTGCGTGCGTGCGTATATATACACACACATATATATGTGCGTATATATACACACACATATATGTGTGTATACACACACACACATATATATATATATGTATATATACACACACACATATATATACATACACATATATATATATATGACTTTTTATGCTTTTATTCATTTACTTGTTTCAGTCATTAGACTGTGGCCATGCTGGAGCACCACCTTAAAGAATTTTTAGTTGAATGTATCAACCCCAGCACTTATCATTTTTTCTTCTTTTTAGCTTGGTGCTTGTGTGTGTATGTGTGTGCGTGTGTGTATACATATATATATATATATATATATACATACAATGGGCTTCTTTTAGTTTCCATCTACCAAATCCATTCACAAAGCTTTGGTCATCCCGAGGCTATAGTAGAAGACATTTGCTCAAGGTGCGACACAGAGGAACTGAACCCGGAGCCATGTGGTTGGGAAGCAAACTTCTTATCACACAATCATGTCAGTCCCTAAGTATTATGTATATGCCACCTGGAAAGCACACAGTACCCTCTGTTGAGTGGTTGGCATCAGGGAGAGCATCCAGCTGTAGAGACCATGCCAAAGCAGACACAGCATGTAGCAGCGCCCTCTGGCTCATCTGCTCTTCTCAAACTGTCCAGCCCATCACAGCATCAAAAAAGAGATATTAGATGATGATGATGATGATGATGATGATGACGACGATGATGTTGATGATGATGATGTTGATGAAGACGACTACAATGATGATTATGATGATGATGATGATGGCAGTGATGATGATGAGGAGGAGGACGACGATGGTGATGGTGATTTTCTATCACACACACACACACACTAACATATGCATACACACATACGCACATACATGCACACACACACACACACACACTCATACATTCACATACACACCTATTCACACATACTCACACACACACTCATAGACACACATTCACACACAAACTCATACACACATATTCACATGCACACACACACACACACACACACACAAAATAGTCGCACACATACATACCCATACACATACTCCCTCTTTCTCTCTCTCTCTCTCACACACACACACACACACACTCGGACACCTATTCATGCGCACAGTCATACACAGACATTCACTTAAACACACACATGCACACACACACACACACACACACACAAAACAGTCAGACACACATATACTCTTTCTCACACACACACACATACATATGCACATACACACACACAGAGTCATAGACACACCTGCATACAAACAACACACACACATACATATTTTTCTACACGTATACATACACATACATATGCTCTTTCTCACACACACACCGTGATCCTTCCCACCACCCACCCCTAAGCGCACAACATGGCAGCTGATGTTACCAGATTCAATGAAAAGCAGAAGATAAAAACATTTTGATAAAAACAAGTGGAATAGAAGAATTCAACTTAATCAGAATTGGATAAAAAATGCATGTTTACGTGATTACAGCGACATCTATTGGTTATTTCTGATGAAAGATGTCTGTCAGTGTGTGCTTTGGAATGTAGTTGTGTGTGTGTGTGTGTGTGTGCATATGCTTGTACATGTATATGTGTGGAGGTGAAGGAAATTGTGTATGTATGTATATGTGTGTGTATATGGTTGTGTGTATGCATTTGTGTGTGTGCATGTGTTTGTGCGTGTGTATGTGTGTATACGTATATGTGTATATATGCATATGCATGCTGGAGGGAAATGGATATTGTCTATGTGTATGTATGCATCTTTGTAAGAATGTATGTATCTATGTATATTTGTATGCATGTATGTATGTAGGTATGGCTATGTATGTACATGTATGCTTGTATATGTATATGTATGTGTATGTCTGTATGTATGGTTTTATGTGCATAAGTATGTATGTATGTATGTGTATGGGTATATCTATGTATGTACATGTGTGTATGAGTATGTATATGTATGTATGTGTGTATAATTGGATGTGCGTAAGCATGTATGTATGTGTGTGTATGGGTATATATAGTTTGTATGTCTATATGTACATGTGTGTATGGGTGCATGTATGTTTGTGTGTGTGTGTGTGTGTGTGTGTGTGTGTCTGCATGTAGAAATGTACGTATGTATATGTGTATGAGCATATAATTTTATGTATATATGTTTGTGTGTGTATGTATATACGCATGTACGTGTGTGAGCAAATGACTGAAGCCATCGTTCAGCTTACCTGGGGCCAAACAACTATATATACATCATCATCATCATCACCTTCATCATAATCGTCAACATCATAATTGTCATCATCACTGACGTTGTCATCACCAATATCATAATCAT